>NC_134426.1:29642223-29844066 GCF_030867145.1 Opisthocomus hoazin | reverse complement strand
TAACCCTAACCCTAACCCTAACCCTAACCCTAACCCTAACCCTAACCCTAACCCTAACCCTAACCCTAAACCCTAACCCTAACCTAACCCTAACCCTAACCCTAACCCTAACCCTAACCCTAACCCTAACCCTAACCCTAACCCTAACCCTAACCCTAACCCTAACCCTAACCCTAACCCTAACCCTAACCCTAACCCTAACCCTAACCCTAACCCTAACCCTAACCCTAACCTAACCCTAACCCTAACCCTAACCCTAACCTAACCCTAACCCTAACCCCTAACCCCTAACCCTAACCCTAACCCTAACCCTAACCCTAACCCTAACCCTAACCCTAACCCTAACCCTAACCCCTAACCCTAACCCCTAACCCTAACCCCTAACCCTAACCCCTAACCCTAACCCTAACCCTAACCCTAACCCTAACCCTAACCCCTAACCCTAACCCTAACCCCTAACCCTAACCCTAACCCCTAACCCTAACCCTAACCCTAACCCTAACCCTAACCCTAACCCTAACCCTAACCCTAACCCTAACCCTAACCCTAACCCTAACCCTAACCCTAACCCTAACCCTAACCCTAACCCTAACCCTAACCCTAACCCTAACCCTAACCCTAACCCTAACCCTAACCCTAACCCTAACCCTAACCTAACCCTAACCCTAACCCTAACCCTAACCCTAACCCTAACCCTAACCCTAACCCTAACCCTAACCCTAACCCTAACCCTAACCCTAACCCTAACCCTAACCCTAACCCTAACCCTAACCCTAACCCTAACCCTAACCCTAACCCTAACCCTAACCCTAACCCTAACCCTAACCCTAACCCTAACCCTAACCCTAACCCTAACCCTAACCCTAACCCTAACCCTAACCCTAACCCTAACCCTAACCCTAACCCTAACCCTAACCCTAACCCTAACCCTAACCTAACCCTAACCCTAACCCTAACCCTAACCCTAACCCTAACCCTAACCCTAACCCTAACCCTAACCCTAACCCTAACCCTAACCCTAACCCTAACCCTAACCCTAACCCTAACCCTAACCCTAACCCTAACCCTAACCCTAACCCTAACCCTAACCCTAACCCTAACCCTAACCCTAACCCTAACCCTAACCCTAACCCTAACCCTAACCCTAACCCTAACCCTAACCCTAACCCTAACCCTAACCCTAACCCTAACCCTAACCCTAACCCTAACCCTAACCCTAACCCTAACCCTAACCCTAACCCTAACCCTAACCCTAACCCTAACCCTAACCCTAACCCTAACCCTAACCCTAACCCTAACCCTAACCCTAACCCTAACCCTAACCCTAACCCTAACCCTAACCCTAACCCTAACCCTAACCCTAACCCTAACCCTAACCCTAACCCTAACCCTAACCCTAACCCTAACCCTAACCCTAACCCTAACCCTAACCCTAACCCTAACCCTAACCCTAACCCTAACCCTAACCCTAACCCTAACCCTAACCCTAACCCTAACCCTAACCCTAACCCTAACCCTAACCCTAACCCTAACCCTAACCCTAACCCTAACCCTAACCCTAACCCTAACCCTAACCCTAACCCTAACCCTAACCCTAACCCTAACCCTAACCCTAACCCTAACCCTAACCCTAACCCTAACCCTAACCCTAACCCTAACCCTAACCCTAACCCTAACCCTAACCCTAACCCTAACCCTAACCCTAACCCTAACCCTAACCCTAACCCTAACCCTAACCCTAACCCTAACCCTAACCCTAACCCTAACCCTAACCCTAACCCTAACCCTAACCCTAACCCTAACCCTAACCCTAACCCTAACCCTAACCCTAACCCTAACCCTAACCCTAACCCTAACCCTAACCCTAACCCTAACCCTAACCCTAACCCTAACCCTAACCCTAACCCTAACCCTAACCCTAACCCTAACCCTAACCCTAACCCTAACCCTAACCCTAACCCTAACCCTAACCCTAACCCTAACCCTAACCCTAACCCTAACCCTAACCCTAACCCTAACCCTAACCCTAACCCTAACCCTAACCCTAACCCTAACCCTAACCCTAACCCTAACCCTAACCCTAACCCTAACCCTAACCCTAACCCTAACCCTAACCCTAACCCTAACCCTAACCCTAACCCTAACCCTAACCCTAACCCTAACCCTAACCCTAACCCTAACCCTAACCCTAACCCTAACCCTAACCCTAACCCTAACCCTAACCCTAACCCTAACCCTAACCCTAACCCTAACCCTAACCCTAACCCTAACCCTAACCCTAACCCTAACCCTAACCCTAACCCTAACCCTAACCCTAACCCTAACCCTAACCCTAACCCTAACCCTAACCCTAACCCTAACCCTAACCCTAACCCTAACCCTAACCCTAACCCTAACCCTAACCCTAACCCTAACCCTAACCCTAACCCTAACCCTAACCCTAACCCTAACCCTAACCCTAACCCTAACCCTAACCCTAACCCTAACCCTAACCCTAACCCTAACCCTAACCCTAACCCTAACCCTAACCCTAACCCTAACCCTAACCCTAACCCTAACCCTAACCCTAACCCTAACCCTAACCCTAACCCTAACCCTAACCCTAACCCTAACCCTAACCCTAACCCTAACCCTAACCCTAACCCTAACCCTAACCCTAACCCTAACCCTAACCCTAACCCTAACCCTAACCCTAACCCTAACCCTAACCCTAACCCTAACCCTAACCCTAACCCTAACCCTAACCCTAACCCTAACCCTAACCCTAACCCTAACCCTAACCCTAACCCTAACCCTAACCCTAACCCTAACCCTAACCCTAACCCTAACCCTAACCCTAACCCTAACCCTAACCCTAACCCTAACCCTAACCCTAACCCTAACCCTAACCCTAACCCTAACCCTAACCCTAACCCTAACCCTAACCCTAACCCTAACCCTAACCCTAACCCTAACCCTAACCCTAACCCTAACCCTAACCCTAACCCTAACCCTAACCCTAACCCTAACCCTAACCCTAACCCTAACCCTAACCCTAACCCTAACCCTAACCCTAACCCTAACCCTAACCCTAACCCTAACCCTAACCCTAACCCTAACCCTAACCCTAACCCTAACCCTAACCCTAACCCTAACCCTAACCCTAACCCTAACCCTAACCCTAACCCTAACCCTAACCCTAACCCTAACCCTAACCCTAACCCTAACCCTAACCCTAACCCTAACCCTAACCCTAACCCTAACCCTAACCCTAACCCTAACCCTAACCCTAACCCTAACCCTAACCCTAACCCTAACCCTAACCCTAACCCTAACCCTAACCCTAACCCTAACCCTAACCCTAACCCTAACCCTAACCCTAACCCTAACCCTAACCCTAACCCTAACCCTAACCCTAACCCTAACCCTAACCCTAACCCTAACCCTAACCCTAACCCTAACCCTAACCCTAACCCTAACCCTAACCCTAACCCTAACCCTAACCCTAACCCTAACCCTAACCCTAACCCTAACCCTAACCCTAACCCTAACCCTAACCCTAACCCTAACCCTAACCCTAACCCTAACCCTAACCCTAACCCTAACCCTAACCCTAACCCTAACCCTAACCCTAACCCTAACCCTAACCCTAACCCTAACCCTAACCCTAACCCTAACCCTAACCCTAACCCTAACCCTAACCCTAACCCTAACCCTAACCCTAACCCTAACCCTAACCCTAACCCTAACCCTAACCCTAACCCTAACCCTAACCCTAACCCTAACCCTAACCCTAACCCTAACCCTAACCCTAACCCTAACCCTAACCCTAACCCTAACCCTAACCCTAACCCTAACCCTAACCCTAACCCTAACCCTAACCCTAACCCTAACCCTAACCCTAACCCTAACCCTAACCCTAACCCTAACCCTAACCCTAACCCTAACCCTAACCCTAACCCTAACCCTAACCCTAACCCTAACCCTAACCCTAACCCTAACCCTAACCCTAACCCTAACCCTAACCCTAACCCTAACCCTAACCCTAACCCTAACCCTAACCCTAACCCTAACCCTAACCCTAACCCTAACCCTAACCCTAACCCTAACCCTAACCCTAACCCTAACCCTAACCCTAACCCTAACCCTAACCCTAACCCTAACCCTAACCCTAACCCTAACCCTAACCCTAACCCTAACCCTAACCCTAACCCTAACCCTAACCCTAACCCTAACCCTAACCCTAACCCTAACCCTAACCCTAACCCTAACCCTAACCCTAACCCTAACCCTAACCCTAACCCTAACCCTAACCCTAACCCTAACCCTAACCCTAACCCTAACCCTAACCCTAACCCTAACCCTAACCCTAACCCTAACCCTAACCCTAACCCTAACCCTAACCCTAACCCTAACCCTAACCCTAACCCTAACCCTAACCCTAACCCTAACCCTAACCCTAACCCTAACCCTAACCCTAACCCTAACCCTAACCCTAACCCTAACCCTAACCCTAACCCTAACCCTAACCCTAACCCTAACCCTAACCCTAACCCTAACCCTAACCCTAACCCTAACCCTAACCCTAACCCTAACCCTAACCCTAACCCTAACCCTAACCCTAACCCTAACCCTAACCCTAACCCTAACCCTAACCCTAACCCTAACCCTAACCCTAACCCTAACCCTAACCCTAACCCTAACCCTAACCCTAACCCTAACCCTAACCCTAACCCTAACCCTAACCCTAACCCTAACCCTAACCCTAACCCTAACCCTAACCCTAACCCTAACCCTAACCCTAACCCTAACCCTAACCCTAACCCTAACCCTAACCCTAACCCTAACCCTAACCCTAACCCTAACCCTAACCCTAACCCTAACCCTAACCCTAACCCTAACCCTAACCCTAACCCTAACCCTAACCCTAACCCTAACCCTAACCCTAACCCTAACCCTAACCCTAACCCTAACCCTAACCCTAACCCTAACCCTAACCCTAACCCTAACCCTAACCCTAACCCTAACCCTAACCCTAACCCTAACCCTAACCCTAACCCTAACCCTAACCCTAACCCTAACCCTAACCCTAATGTCCCTAACCCTAACCCTAACCCTAATGTCCCTAACCCTAACCCTAACCCTAACCCTAACCCTAACCCTAACCCTAACCCTAACCCTAACCCCAACCCCTAACCCTAACCCTAACTGTAACCCCTAACTCCTAACCCCTAACCCCTAACCCTAACCCAGGATTGTAGAGTTGTTGCTGCGGTTCTTTGGAGGACTTCCGGATCATAGAGTTCCGCGCTGGAACCATAGAGACGCAGTTCCGGGTGTCCGGGAGGACTTCCGGATCATAGAGGTCCGCGCCGGAACCATAGAGACGCAGTTCCGGGTGCCGGGAGGACTTCCGGATCATAGAGTTTTGTGCCGGAACCATAGAGACGCAGTTCCCGAGCTCCGGAGGACTTCCGGATCATAGAGTTTTGTGCCGGAGCCATAGAGAGGCTGTTCCGGTGCCTGGGAGGACTTCCGGATCATAGAGTTTTGTGCCGGTACCATAGAGACGCAGTTCCCGAGCTCCGGAGGACTTCCGGATCATAGAGTTTTGTGCCGGAGCCATAGAGACGCAGTTCCCGAGCTCCGGAGGACTTCCGGATCATAGAGTTTTGTGCCGGAACCATAGAGACGCTGTTCCGGTGCCTGGGAGGACTTCCGGATCATAGAGTTTTGTGCCGGAACCATAGAGATGCTGTTCCGGTGCCTGGGAGGACTTCCGGATCATAGAGTTTTGTGCCGGAACCATAGAGACGCTGTTCCGGTGCCTGGGAGGACTTCCGGATCATAGAGTTTTGTGCCGGAACCATAGAGATGCTGTTCCGGTGCCTGGGAGGACTTCCGGATCATAGAGTTTTGTGCCGGAGCCATAGAGATGCTGTTCCGGTGCCTGGGAGGACTTCCGGATCATAGAGTTTTGTGCCGGAACCATAGAGACGCTGTTCCGGTGCCTGGGAGGACTTCCGGATCATAGAGTTTTGTCCCGGAACCATAGAGACGCTGTTCCGGTGCCTGGGAGGACTTCCGGTGCCTGGGAGGACTTCCGGATCATAGAGTTTTGTGCCGGAACCATAGAGACGCAGTTCCCGAGCTCCGGAGGAGTTCCGGATCATAGAGTTTTGTGCCGGAGCCATAGAGACGCAGTTCCCGAGCTCCGGAGGACTTCCGGATCATAGAGTTTTGTGCCGGAGCCATAGAGACGCAGTTCCCGAGCTCCGGAGGACTTCCGGATCATAGAGTTTTGTGCCGGAACCATAGAGACGCTGTTCCGGTGCCTGGGAGGACTTCCGGATCATAGAGTTTTGTCCCGGAACCATAGAGACGCTGTTCCGGTGCCTGGGAGGACTTCCGGTGCCTGGGAGGACTTCCGGATCATAGAGTTTTGTCCCGGAACCATAGAGACGCTGTTCCGGTGCCTGGGAGGACTTCCGGATCATAGAGTTTTGTGCCGGAACCATAGAGATGCTGTTCCGGTGCCTGGGAGGACTTCCGGATCATAGAGTTTTGTGCCGGAGCCATAGAGATGCTGTTCCGGTGCCTGGGAGGACTTCTGGATCATAGAGTTTTGTGCCGGAACCATAGAGACGCTGTTCCGGTGCCTGGGAGGACTTCCGGATCATAGAGTTTTGTGCCGGAGCCATAGAGATGCTGTTCCGGTGCCTGGGAGGACTTCTGGATCATAGAGTTTTGTCCCGGAACCATAGAGACGCTGTTCCGGTGCCTGGGAGGACTTCCGGATCATAGAGTTTTGTGCCGGAACCATAGAGATGCTGTTCCGGTGCCTGGGAGGACTTCCGGATCATAGAGTTTTGTGCCGGAACCATAGAGACGCAGTTCCCGAGCTCCGGAGGAGTTCCGGATCATAGAGTTTTGTGCCGGAGGCATAGAGACGCTGTTCCGGTGCCTGGGAGGACTTCCGGATCATAGAGTTTTGTGCCGGAACCATAGAGATGCTGTTCCGGTGCCTGGGAGGACTTCCGCATCATAGAGTTTTGTGCCGGAACCATAGAGACGCAGTTCCCGAGCTCCGGAGGAGTTCCGGATTATAGAGTTTTGTGCCGGAGCCATAGAGACGCAGTTCCCGAGCTCCGGCGGACTTCCGGATCATAGAGTTTTGTGCCGGAACCATAGAGACGCTGTTCCGGTGCCTGGGAGGACTTCCGGTGCCTGGGAGGACTTCCGGATCATAGAGTTTTGTGCCGGAACCATAGAGATGCTGTTCCGGTGCCTGGGAGGACTTCCGGATCATAGAGTTTTGTGCCGGAGCCATAGAGATGCTGTTCCGGTGCCTGGGAGGACTTCTGGATCATAGAGTTTTGTCCCGGAACCATAGAGATGCTGTTCCGGTGCCTGGGAGGACTTCCGCATCATAGAGTTTTGTGCCGGAACCATAGAGACGCAGTTCCCGAGCTCCGGAGGAGTTCCGGATTATAGAGTTTTGTGCCGGAGCCATAGAGACGCAGTTCCCGAGCTCCGGAGGACTTCCGGATCATAGAGTTTTGTGCCGGAACCATAGAGACGCTGTTCCGGTGCCTGGGAGGACTTCCGGTGCCTGGGAGGACTTCCGGATCATAGAGTTTTGTGCCGGAACCATAGAGATGGTGTTGTTGTGGTTTTGTGGTGTTGTATTTTGGTTTGATATTGTATATAAAAGTTAAAAATAATAAGTCTGGTGCAGCAGTAGAAATTTGCACCCACCCGGGGAGTAATTTTTCTCCTTTTTATAAAAAATTGTTTAAATTACTCCCAGGGTGGGTGCAAAGTTACAATCCTCTGAAATTATTTTTTTCTAAAATTTCAAATACGATCATTCAACCACAGTAATGGAGGACAAACAAACAATCAGTCAAATGCTGAAACAGAGTTTTTGGGCTGAAACTAAGTAATACTAGGAAGGGCCCAAAAACTCTGTTTCAGGGCTGAGGCAGAGACAAAGAGGAAACAGAGAGCCTGTTGGCTAACCGGAAAACAAACATAGGTCTCAGACATAGGATTAGAACACACCTGACACTCTAAGGGACGACAAACTTCACACAAAGAGCAATGACAACTCATCTGAGAGCCAGATTTTGTTTAGTGCTGTTATTCTCAGTCTTCACCAAAGGTGACTGAGACAAGTGCAGCAAAAACTAAGACAAAGAGAAACACACACCGTGCCAAAAATAAAGGCATTTTTTCCAATTTCTGCTTGCTCTGCAAATGCTAATGCTCAAATAGACTCGCCTATCAAACACAAACAAAGACAGAGGAAAAACACACAACGCTGAGACACAAAAACACAAAACATTTTCAAGACAAGGAGAAAGTCTAATGGTACTGAGGGAATGTACACACAGAGGAATAAACTGCTCCATAACAGGAACTGGACACAGAAAAGTACATAATCTTTATTCAACTTTATTACACTTCAATAAAATATCAATTTTTATTTGGCATGCTACACATTTGCAGAGCGCTATGCCTCAACAACCTGAGATACCTCTAGTACTTCTGATGGATACTTCCAAAGTCCACATTATCATTCCCTTTAGTGGTGCCTCGGTTGCTCTCTCCACAGCGCAACTCCCAGTTCCTTCATTGCCCCGTGAACATCACTGTCCGGTTTGTACATGTGTTACATCCACCGATTGCTCTACGAGACCTTCAAACTACTCCTCCCTCTTAGATCGGCAGTTATGCTATCGCTATCAATCTATGCTCAAAGTACTAAGACACGTGATTTCTTTTAAACCGCTGAGAGCTACATTACACTAAAGGGATGTACAACTGGCCCTCACGTGCGTGGTTCAGCTTAATTGGTCATTTACAACACCCGATTTCATTGCCCTTAGGCTCCCCGGCCACACCTGTCAATATCTGCTGCGCCTTTTCTCCCCAGACCATATATTTACCCATGGACAGTGAGGGCCACCCTTACATTAGTACAGTCATTTCCTGGTCCGTTGACCGCTGGCAAGGTAACCTGCCTGCACTGTCCTACGCTTCAGTTTCCCTCATGTTTCCAGATACGTTTGGCTCATTACTGACACCGAGAACATTACCCATTATCGTTACCCACATTCCATTTCCGCCACTTACTACTATAGTACAATAGGACTTACTGCCTTGCGGATCTCAACAGCTGCTATTACTGTAGTCCATTTTAACTCAGTCCAGGTGATCCCCAATTCAAACTCTACACACTCTCCATTACTGTTCCACATTGCACCTGTAAATGCAAACATCATAGCTACAATCCTTTCTGCGTTGCTCCCTTCCACTCACCACAGAGGCCACTGCTACACACAAACAATTGTTCCTCTGCACAGCGACATCATCTCTGCTACTTGCACGCCCAGGCAGCCAATGACCGAGCTCTGCTCCGCCCAATGAACTCTCTCTCCTCTTCCGCACCTATATGCTCATATAAACATTCAACAGACCATTCTGTCACAAACTACAATGACCGCAACAATTTACAACCCTAACGCTCTCAATACAGTTAGGCCAACTTGCTACACATGCCAGTCCTTGACCGCACTGCCATCTAGTCCAACTCCCCACACCCTTCTGCTACACAAACCTCAATCGTCTTCCTATGACTGTCCGCTACAGAGGCATCCCTGCAGTGATACAGCATACCAACATTCCAGGGGAGGGCTCCCCAGAAACAGCATTCCTGGGAGCCTCAAAATTCACCCTGCCTGCCAAAACCCCGGCCCGAGCCTGCCCGCGGCCCAAACATTGGCGATGAACATCGCCTCGCAGAGCGGCCGGGACCGGGGAAAAAAAACACCCAGCTGGGGGAAGGAAAAAAAAATCCCCCAGCTGGGGTTTTTTTTATTCTAACATGGTTTGAGGTTTTTTGGGCTATTTCTACATCTCTGGAAAAGAATGCATCTCAAGGCCACATACAACCCGCTACAGAAACACAAATCAACCACCACACGCTGTCAGACACAATTTGCAGTCATCTACCGCACCAATCGCTCCACATGCTCACCCCATCCATTCGGCCCCCTGCCTGCCATCACCCTGTGTCTGTGGGGCTCCTCGGGAACGCTGTTCCCGGGAGCCGCAAAATTCACCCTGCCTGCCAAAACCCCGGCCCGAGCCTGCCCGCGGCCCAAACATTGGCGATGAACATCGCCTCGCAGAGCGGCCGGGACCGGGGAAAAAAAAAACCCAGCTGGGGGAAGGAAAAAAAAATCCCCCAGCTGGGGTTTTTTTTATTCTAACATGGTTTGAGGTTTTTTGGGCTATTTCTACATCTCTGGAAAAGAATGCATCTCAAGGCCACATACAACCCGCTACAGAAACACAAATCAACCACCACACGCTGTCAGACACAATTTGCAGTCACCTACCGCACCAATCGCTCCACATGCTCACCCCATCCATTCGGCCCCCTGCCTGCCATCACCCTGTGTCTGTGGGGCTCCTCGGGAACGCTGTTCCCGGGAGCCGCAAAATTCACCCTGCCTGCCAAAACCCCGGCCCGAGCCTGCCCGCGGCCCAAACATTGGCGATGAACATCGCCTCGCAGACCGGCCGGGACCGGGGAAAAAAAAAACCCAGCTGGGGGAAGGAAAAAAAAAATCCCCCAGCTGGGGTTTTTTTATTCTAACATCGTTTGGGTTTTCTTTCAGCTACTCCTACATCTCTGGAAAAGTATACATCTGAAGCCCACATACAACCCGCTACAGAAACACAATCATCCACCATACACCGCTCAACAACACTAACGGTCAACTACCACGCTAATCACCCCACACGCTCACCCCATCCGTTCAGCTGCCTGCCTGCCTGCCAGCCAGCCAGCCATCACCCAGTGTCTGCAGAGCTCCTCGGGAACGCTGTTCCCAGGAGCCTCAAAACTCACCCTGCCTGCAAAAACCCCAACTGAGGCCTGCCTGCGGTCCAAACGCCGGCAATAAACATCACCTCGCCAAGCAGCCGGGACCAGGGAAAAACACCCAGCTGGGGGAAGGCAAAAAAATTCCACCAGCTGGTTTTTTTTCAACACTATTTTCCTAATTCCTATATATCTCAAAAAACATTAGACTCAGCCACCCGCACAGTCTGAAAGGAAAAACATATTTAACCCTGACAGCATCATACAGTATCAGACACATTCAAAACCTACCGCTGATTCCACAGCCGTTCATTACGCTCCTCACTCAGAACGTAGCCCCTTTGCCACGTGCCTGACACAAAAGCAGGTCACGGCACATCGAGAGCCATCCCTATAACTGCCTCACCGGGCATCTCAAAACTACATCGCCGCTCCACATCATCCCAAACCGTTAGCCTTCATAACCAGATGCTGAGCCATATGCTGAGCTACTTCCGCTTCTGCTCTGTCTTCACTTATCATTGTATACTCCAGCTAAATTCAATCAAGTATTTGCTCAGGGGTACAAAGTACTCGGTGGCACCTGCAAACCCCAATGGAAAGGAGTCCACAGCCTGCTGGCGCGCAGCTACCGGCCCCAAAAAACCCATACGACCTCCACCCAAAAGGGCCGTGCTAATCAACACGGGACCATCCCGTGCTGGGACTGTTCCATCCCTACTAGAATTGCTACACAAACACACAAAGCCTCTCTACCTCAAACGCACACGCTCTCTACAGACGTGACCTTGGGACACCAGACTACCACACAGGGGACTGTTACTGCTACACCAAGATACGCAGCCTGACAATAAACAGAACAACGCTGAGGCTAGGTGGCAGGGACCCTCTGGTGTGCCCTGCCTCGAGAGCACCTCAGTTTTGGCTAAAAGGCAGGGGATTGAGTCACAGTAATCGATGGAGACTAAATGCCACACAAACAAAGGAACTAGGATGCCGCAGGAAATAAACCCCTGGGATAGCTGTCAAGAACGGTCAGCGAGGAAACACCTGCTGGTAAAGCCCAAGCTGCACAGCAGACTAGCCTAGTGCACAAATGATGCTAGATCCGTCTAGTGGCGCTGCCCTGGCACATCATTCCGTGAAACAAGATGTGCTCGACGGGCGCCATGTCAATAACTCAAACTTGCATAGACACTGCTGTCAGCTGCTGCAATTGCAGTACGATGACAATATGCCTGATGCTCTACAAGCGCCTCGTGCTGCTCTGTCACATGTGAAAACAGAACACGAGCCTCCTTAACAGACACCGCACCCAGAATATAAGATGGCCCTCTGCAGCTCCGCTCCAAAACCAAGATTAACAGTCAGAGTCCTCTGCGACAATTAAGAATTCCAGAGCATCCTAATAACTGATGAGCACCGAAGCAACCGACTGCTGAGGCCCGTCACGCTGCACCTCAGACCTCGTCTCGACTGTTTCTGGAGGCTTGCTGCAAAGTGCCTGCAAAGCCAATAGGAAAGACATTGCCGAGTTACAAATTTACCTCATGCTAGCTCTCGATCCAATTGCGAACGGCTTGACTCCATCTCACATGCGTAAAGACCTCCGAGTCGCTCCCAGCCTCTACCCTGACACCGCAATGCCATACCGTATGGACTTAAACGCAGAACCGGAGAACGCTGGCAAGATTCATGCCATACGATGCAACGCGCTCTTACATAACCGACAAGACAAACCGCAACACGGACCCATACAATGCTTAACCGTCTCAGAGCGCGTCCATAAAGAGCGCTGCAATGCAAGACTGACACAGAGATATACAATGCAATGCAACATCCAGTAAATACAGAGCTCCACGTGACAAAACGCAACACGGCCCTCATTACAAGGCAAGACAGTCTCCAAGAACAGAGAATACAAATACAGAGCACTGCAATGCCAGATCGATACGCACACAAGCACTGCAATGCAAAATCAAGTACGGAGTGCTGCAGTAAAAAAACGCAATACAGCATCATACAAAGCGGGACGCTCTCAGGTAACATTCGATACAAGTACAGATTGATGCAATGCAATACAAAACACAGTACAGAGCCGTGCAATGCAAGACGGTCCCAGGTATCGCTCGCTACAAGTACGGAGCGCTGCAATCCAAGACCGGTACAGACACAAACAATGCAATGCTAGATCAAATACAGAGATCCACAAGAAAAAAACAATACGCGGCTATACGAGCCTATACATATTCAAATACAGAGCTCCACATTACAAAACACGATACGAGTTCATACAAGGCAATACAGTCTCCAATAGCGGTCCACGCAAGTAGCGAGTGCTGCAGTGCAACACGCCCAAACATTGAAATAAAAAAATCAAATATAGAGCACTACAACACAACAACAATACAGAGCAATACAAGGCAATACAAAACAAAATACAGTGCTACGAGAAAGAAATACAGGGCCGTACAATTCAATAGAAATAGAGCACGGCAATACAACACACAATAAAGGACTATTCGGTGCGAGACACTCACGTGGCATACGATACGAGGCATGATAATACAGTTGAAAAGAACACAAAACGCTGCAAAACGATGCAGTCGCAGATGGTGGTCAAAACCAATACGGAGTTCTGAGAAGCCAGGATGTAAGACCTGAGCCCGTAACGAGGCAGAGATGAAATGCTGCAGGGGAACTCTACGGTAGCAGAACTGCCACGAGCAGAGCTTTCACGGTGGCCTAGATCACCTCCGCAAAGGGGACTCTCCAGAAAGACCTCTGATGAAAACCGCGCCTTAAGCTCCAGTCGCAAGATGAGGAACGCTTGACCAAGGCTCTAGGCCAAAGCAGCGAAGCTTGAGACACCCAGTGCACACCGACCAAAGGGCACAAGAGTGCAGAAGGTAGATACCTGTACAAAGCATCACATGCAAGACTAATCACACAACACAAATGACACTGGGAAAGACACACAGGCCAGAACAGTCACGCCCTAAAGGACAGATGCCAGGACCTCTGTCCGCCCCAAACTTAACAGACCCTAAACAGCTCCCTCCGCAACCCTGGTGTTACACCTCCTGCCGGCCTCACCCCACCCACAGCTTTGGCCCTGGACTTACCTTTGAGGGAAGGATGCAGAATCCGTCCTCATTGAGCACATCATAAAATCAGATGCTCCTGCATTCCACGTGTTCTACATCAGTATCTGCATAACATATATAAACGCACACGCCTCACTAACATTACTGACTGGAAGCATCACATTAGCAAAGACCGCTCCCTTCCACAAGATACCCAGTTGCCGATATGTAACTTAGGAAGGCCAGCAATATTGCTAGCATTTTGGAATACCGTCTAGAGTCCAACAAAAGCTTGCAATTAAAAACAAACCCCCCAAAAAACCCAAACTTGAGGCCCCACACCTACAAGCCTGAACGCTGTCAACATTCAGTCTTCTTTGCCACTGCTGATCGTCCCCTCCCACATAGCTCCCATCATCAGTTCAAAACACCATTGAAAAGATAGACTGCACAGCCTGCCAAGGAGCAACTCCATGCGAGCTCACTACCCAACCGCTGCCTGAACAGTCGAGGCCTATCAACAGATTAAGCATGATCTCCTATCGCTATGCCACGTAACCCTCACTCTACACCCCTGGGCAGAGAAGCACGAAACAAAACACACACAGAGACACAGACCAACATTACACACACCGCCACCAACAATGGGATTCAAAGAACAGAGAAAACTCTCGGCGACAAGAATGACTCCCCAACGGGAGATGCTGTCCAGCAAGACGACCAGCAGGGCCACAGTGGCCCAGAACAAGGGGGCTCTACGGCAGCCCCAGAAGAGCAGAGTTGAACAGAATGGTCCGTTACAAGAAGTTACGCTCTAAACAGAGACGATGGATCTGCAAGAAGCTGGCTTCAAGACCTAAGAACACAAGATCGCAGGGAAGAAGTCCCACAGTCCATGAAAATGGACCGGAAGAGAGAAGAGCTGCTGACACAGCCTGAGATGACACCGCAAAAGAGAACCGATGGGAAACTTCCAAGATGTGACACCGCTCCATGCTTTATGTGCAAAACGTAAGATGAGAAGCGCCCAATGGACACTATGCCAAAGAGTACAGGCATTCCAGACCCTAGGAATGGCACCTGATATGCATAATGTGCTCATTGAGCACAGAGAGCAATGACGATGTTGAGACACAGGTAAAATCCAAGACACAAAACACAGACCACACAGATGACACCACCACAGACACAGTTCTGGAACTACCCCGCCCCCTCGGGCTACAGAGAAACCCCTTCCCTTGATCCGCCCAAAGCGGCCTGTTCCTGGACAGCCCTCTCCCCTACACTAGCTGCACAAGCTCTCCCTGAACTGCCCAACTGTACTCCCCTCCCTCCAGACCCTTCCAAGCCCCTGGACTTAGCTTTCAGAGGGACGCGGGCTCTAAATCCAACCTCGACCAAAAATGCATTAGGTATCTGGGATGCTCCTGCAGTCACCAGGTTGCACTTCACCACTGAAAAAGAGAAAACCCAGAAACACTGCTGACAGTAAGCATCACACTGGCCAAGACCAACCTCTTCCACAAAAACCCCCTCCTCAGAAGAACTGGGGTGCTCTGCTCACCTGCTCATTCCAGAGTCGGACGCCGCAGCCATCGTTGCTTGCGATACCTGAGACACCAAGAGACACAAAATGATCATTGCACCCGTGAGAACTCACCCGACCCACACTCCTCCTTGCTACCGCCCCAGCTCACCTCAAACAGTTGTCCAATGCCAAAGGCGGCCCGCTCAGCCCCTGCAAAACCAAGAGAGACACCCCTCACTTAGTTGCTGCACAATAATTTGCTCTCACACGCTCACCGGGCCCACAACTGCCTCACCTTCTCGGACTTCATGTCAGCATGCTGCTTTGCTCCTCCGAGGATATGAGCGGCACCCGCAATAAAATCAAAGCAAACGGCACATGCTGAGATACTGCCGAAAGCCAAAGCTTGCCTGCATCAATCCCAACCTTCTGCTCCTGTACCTTAGCTGGTCATCCACCCTGGCCCTGCCATTTACGCATTCCCTGGTTTCCCCGAGCGGAGCAGTTCCAAAAGGCAAGCACACACAGGCACAGACCAACATTACACACAACACCAAAAACAATGGGATTCAAGAAGAGAGAAAACTCTCCGCAAGAACAATGACTCCCTGACGGGAGATGCTGTTGGACAAGGAGTCCGACAGGGCCGCAATGGCCCAGAGCGAGGAGGCTCCACGGCAGCCCCAGAAAACCGGATTAGAACAGAATGGTCCGTTACAAGAAGTTACGGTCAAAATGGAGACGATGGATGTGCAAGAAGCCCGGCTTCAAGACCTGAGAGCATAAGGATGCAGGGAACAAGTCCCACAGTCCATAAAAATGGACCGGAAGAGAGAAGAGCTGCTGCTGACACAGCCTGGAACGATGCCGCAACAGAAAGATGCAAGACTGATCCACGCTTTACGCTTGTAAGGCAAGAAGAGAAGATCTGAATTTGCGCTATGCCAATGAGTACATGCATTCGAGACCCCAGCTATGGCATGGAGGCACATGATGAACTTCGTGAGTGCAAAGAGAAACAAGGATATCGAGACCAGAGGAAGGTCTGCGACACAAGACACACCACAAAAACAACATAGCGCTGATGACACAGGCTGGAACTGCCCTGCCCATGCTAGTCCTAGGATGCAGAGAAACTCTGTCCCTTTCTGTGCCCAGAGGGGCCCGCTCCTGCACAGCCCTCTCCCCTGCACTAATGTTACAAGCCCTGCCCGCAATGCCCAACTGTGGTCCCCTCCCTCCAAACCCTTCCCAGCCCCAGTCCCTCGACTTAGCTTTTGGAGGGCCGGGAGTCTGAATCCATCCTCGACAACAAGCGTGTTGGCTAACTGGGGTGCTCCTGCAGTCAATAGGTCCGCTTCGTCATCTGAAAAAGAAAAAAAGATGAGGACATCACAGACCACACACGGTGCTGACAGTAAGCATCACACTGGCCAAGACCAACCTCTTCCACAACAATCCCCTCCTCAGAAGCACCAGGATGCTCTGCTGCTCACTTGTTCTTTCCGGAGTCGGACACTGCAGCCATAATCGCCTCTGCAACCTAAGATGCCAAGACACGCAAAATGATCATTGCGCCCGTGAGAAGTCACCTGCCCTACGCTCCTCGCTGCCACCCTGACTCACCTCAAGAGCTTGTCCAATGCCAAAGGCGGCCCGCACGGCCCCTGCAAAACCAAGACAGAGACATCTCACTGAGTTGCTGCACAGTACTTTGCTCTTACACACTGACCCGGTCCACAACCGCCTCACCTTCTCGGACCTCTTGTCAGCATGCTGCTTTGCCCCTTCAGGACTATGTGTGGCACCTACAAAAAGAAAACAGAAGACGCATGCTGAGATACCGCCCAAAACTGCCACCTGCCACACCGGTTCCCACCTCCTGCTCCTTTACCTTGGCTGCTCACCTGTATTGCCCCTGAGATTTACATGTTGCCATGCTGGGGCTCAGGTACCACCTGGGAAACACAAACAGGGATGGTAATTTCACCAAAAACAGCACTCCAGAAAAATAACTGCTACTTCAGCCTACTACTCATTGCTCACCTTGCCCGAGTCACCCCTGGTGCCGATATCATGCTTCACTCGTTGCTTTGAACCTACAATATTGAAAAAAAAAGAACAAACCACCAACTGTAAGGCAGTCGTATAGCTACTAATCATGTCTTCCCTTCAACACCACGCGCCAACCCACCTCCTAATGATGCTCTGCTCAGCGCCTCGATTGGTTTTTGGTGCCCATCTTGTTCCCTGGCACCTGAAATAAGTATTGAACAAGTCACCCATATGCTGCTTAAGTCATCAACAATTCCAGATGTATTGATTTGATTTTGGAATAGCACCTAGAGTCCAAAATACAGCCTGCCATTACATAAAGGAATAAAGGGCCAAACTTAAAGGCCCCCCATGCATAAGCCTTACCACCGTCAACATTCAATCTGCTTTGCTGCTGATGATCAGCCCCTCCCACATGACTCCCATCACCTCTATAAAACACTGTTGAAATGACAGTCCACACCGTCTGCCGACGGCCGCTCCATCTGAGCTCGCTTCCCAGCCTCTGCCTAAACAGTCTAGGCCTGTCAACCTATTAACCGCAGCCTCTTATCGCTATGACACCTACCCCTGACTATACCCCTGGGCAGGGCAGCTCCAAGCCAAAACACACACACAGGCACAGACCAACATTACACACACCACCACAAACAATTGGATTCAAATAAGAGAGAAAACTCTCTGCAAGAACAATGACTGCCGGACGAGAGAAGCTGTCGGACAAGGAGACCGACGTGGCCGCAACAGCCGAGAATGAGGAGCCTCCGTGGCAGCCCCAGAGAAACAGTAGAACCAAATGGTCCCTTACAAGAACTTGCGGTCAAAATGGAGATGATGGATGTGTAAGAAACCTGTCTTCAAGACCTAAAAGCATAAGGATTCCAGGAAAAACTCCCACAGTCCATGACAATGGACCGGTAGAGAGAAGAGCTGCTGACACAGCCTGGAACGACACCGCCAAAGAGAACTGACCAGAAGTTTTCAAGACACAAGACTGATCCATGCTTTACATTTGTAAGCCAAGAAGAGAACCTCCCAGTTGGCACTATCCAATAGGTACAGGCATTTGAGGGCCTAGAAATGGCATCCAAGGCACCTGATGAGTTTATTGAGTGCAAACAGAAACAAGGGCATCAAGAACAGAGGAAGGTCTACGACACAGAAGACACCACAAAAACAACATAGCACCACAGACGCAGGCTGGAACTGCCCTGCCCATACTAGTCCAAGGATGAAGGGAACCCCCTTCGCTTTACATGCCTAGAGAGGCCCGCTCCCGCACAGCTCTCCCCTACGCTAACTTTATAAGCCCTGCCCACAATGCCCAACCGTGTTCCTCTCCCTCCACATCCTTCCAGCCCCAGTCCCTCAACTTAGCTTTTGGAGGGTCAGGGGTCTGAATCCATCCTCAACAAAAAGCACATTGGCTAACTGGGAAGCTCCTGCACTCGCCTGGTTCTGCTTTGTCATCTGAAAAGGAAAAGAGCCAGAAACAGTGCTGACAGGAAGCATCACACTGGCCAACACCAACCCCCTCCTCAGAAGCACCCGGGTGCTCTGCTCACCTGCTCGTTCCAGAGTCGGACGCTTTGCCATCATCACTTCTGCTGCAACAGATACCAAGAGACACAAAATTACTATTATGCCCGTGAGAAGTCACCCGCTCGACGCTCCTCCTCGCTGCCATACCAGCTCACCTCAAACAGTTGTCCAATGCCAAAGGCGGCCGGCACAGCCCCTGCAAAACCAAGAGAGACACCCCTCAATGAGCTGCTGCACTATAATTTGCTCTCACACACTGGCCCGGCACACAACTGCCTCACCTTTTCAGACCTCTTGTCAGCATGCTGCTTCCCCCCTCTGAGGATATGTGCGGCACCTGCAATAAAATCAAAGAAAACAGCACATGCTGAGATACTGCCCAAAAACAAAGCTCGCCTCCATCAATTCCAATCTCCTGCTCCTTTATTTGGCTGCTCACCCACTCTGCCCCTGCCATTTATGGATTCCCTGGTTGCCCTGGGCAGAGTAGTTCCAAGGCAAGCACACACAGGCACAGGCCAACATTACACACAACACCACAAACAAAGGGATTCAAGAACAGAGAAGACTCTCTGCAAGAGGAATGACTCCCTGACGGAAGACGCTGTCGGACAAGGAGACCGACTGGGCCGCATTGGCCCAGAGCGAGGAGGCTCCACGGCAGCCCCAGAAAACCAGATTACAAACAGAATGGTCTGTTACAAGAAGTTATGGTCAAAACGGAGATGATGCATGTACAAGAAGCCCGGCTTCAAGACCTAAGAGCATAAGGATGCAGGGTACAAGTCCCACAGCCCATAAAAATGGACCGGAAGAGAGAAGAGCTGCTGGCACAGCCTGCAATGATGCCACAAAAGAGATGCAAGACTGATCCACGCTTTATGCTTGTAAGGCAAGAAGAGAAGATCTGAATTGGCACTATGCCAATGAGTACACGCATTTGAGACCCCAGCTATGGCATGGAGGCACATGATGAACTTCGTGAGTGCAAAGAGAAACAAGGATATCGAGACCAGAGGAAGGTCTGCGACACAAGACACACCACAAAAACAACATAGCACCCAAGACACAGGCTAGAACTGCCCTGGCCACCTGGGCTGAAAGAAACCCCTTCCTTCCTTTACATGCTCAAAAGGGCCTGCTCCTGGACAGCCCTCTCTGCTATGCTAACTTTACAAGCCCTCCCTGCAATTCCCAGCCATGGTCCCCTCCCTCCAGTCCCTCGACTTAGCTTTTGAAGGGCCAGGGGTCTGAATCAATCCTTGACAACAAGCATGTTGGCTTATTGGGATGCTCCTGCAGTTGACGGGTTCCGCTTTGTCATCTGAAGAGGGGAAAAAAAAAAAAACACACACAGAAACAGTGCTGACAGGAAGCATCGCACTGGCCAAGACCAACCTCTTCCACAACAACCCCCTCCTCAGAAGCACCGGTGTGCTCTGCTCACCTGCTCGTTCCAGAGTCAGACGCTGCAGCCATCATCGTTTCTGCTACCTCAGATACCAAGTGACAAAATTACCATTGTGCCCGTGAGAAGTCATCTGCCCCACACTGCCACCCTGGCTCACCTCAAGAGCTTGTCCAATGGCAAAGGTGACCCACACAGCCCCTGCAAAACCAAAAGAGATACGCTTCACTGAGTTGCTGCACAATACTTTGCTCTCACACACTGACCCGGCCCACAATTGCCTCACCTTCTCAGACCTCTGGTCAGCATGTTGCCATGCCCCTCCAAGTCTGCATGTGGCATCTGCAACAATCACAGCAGAGAGACACACGTTGAGATACTGCCCAAAACCACACAGTCTACCCACACCAACTGCCATCTCCCAGCCTTTACCTTGGCTGATCACCTGTGTTTTCTCTGCCATTTACATGTCCATGCTGTAGCTTGGGTACCGTCTACAAAACACAAAGGACACTTATAGCTTCACCAACAATACGACTCCTGAAAAATAACTGATACTTCAGCCCACTGGTCATAGCTCACCTTGTTGAAGTCACTGCTGGTGCCGTTATCTCACTGCGCTTATTCCTTTGCACCTTCAAAATAAACACACAAACCACAAACTAAGTGGAGTCACGTAGCCACCGGTCACATCTTCCCTCGACATCATGCACCAACCCACCTTCTTTTGGCGCACCGCTCACCACCTCTGCAGCTCTTTGATGCCCATCTTGTCCACAGGCGACTGCAAAAAGTTAATAAACGTCACCCAGAGGCTGACGAAGACCTTAGAGTCCAGCTCCATTGCTTGATTTCAGAATACTATCTAGAGGCCAACTCTAGCCTGCCATTAAGAAAAAACAATGTAAAAAGGAAAAAACTTTAGACCCCACACATAGAAACCTGAATACTTTTGAGATTCAATCCGCTTCGCTGCTGTCAATCAGCCCCTCCTACACAACTCCAGTCATCTCTGTAAAACACTGTTGAAATGAGAGTCCACACTGCCTGCTGATGGCCGCTCCATTCAAGCTGACGGCCCAGCCTCTGCCTAAATAGTCTAGGCCTGTCGACCTATTAACCACAGCCTCTTATCGCTATGACACCTACCCCTGACTCTATGTCACTGGGCAGGGCAGCTCCAAGCCAAAACACATAGGCACAGACCAACATTACACGCACCACCACAAACAATGAGATTCAAAAGAGAGAAAACTCTCCGCAAGAACAATGACTGCTGGACCAGAGAAGCTGTCAGACAAGGAGACCGGCAGGGCTGCAATGGCCCAGAGCGAGGAGGCTCCACGGCAGCCCCAGAAAAACAGGAGAACCCAATGGTCCCTTACAAGAAGTTAAGGTCAAAATGGAGACGATGGATATGCAAGAAGCCCAGCTTCAAGACCTAAGATGGTAAAGATGCAGGGAACAAGTCCCACAGTCCATGAAAATGGACCGGTAGAGAAAAGACCTGCTGGCACAGCCTGGAACACCGCAAAAGAGAACCGACTAGAAACTTCTGAGGCATGAGATCGATCCATGCTTTATGCTTGTAAGGCAAGAAGAGACACGCCCAATTGGCACTATGCCGATGAGTAGGGGCATTCAATACCCCAGGGGTGGTGCCTGATGTGCATAATGTGCTCCTTGACTGTGAAGAACAACAAGGATGTTGAGACCCTGGTAAGGTCTAAGACACAGAAGACAGATGACACAAACAACACAGCACCACAGACACAGGCTGGAACTGCCCTGCCCACTTGGGCTGAAGACAAGCCCCTTCCTTCCCTTTACATGCCCAAAGGGGCCTGCTCCTTCACAGCCCTCTCCCCTACGTTAACTTCACAAGCCCTCCCTGCGATGCCCAACCATGGTCCCCTCCCTCCAGACCCTCCCCAATCCCTCAACTTAGCTTTTAGAGGGTCAAGGGTCTGAATCCATGCTCAACATGAACACGCATCAGCTAACCAGATGCTCCGGCAGTCGTCACGTTCTGCTTCCTCCTCTGCAAAAAAAGAAAACCCACAAACAGTTCTGATGGTAAGCATCATGCTGGCCAACACCAACATCATTCACAGCATCCCCCTCAGAAGCACTGGGATTCTCCGCTCACCTGCTCGGTCCAGAATGGGATGCTGCGGCCCTCATCGCTCTTGCTAACCTAAGATGTCAAGAGACACAAAATTACCATTGCACTGCTGAGAAATCACCTGCCCCAGGCACCTCCTCGCCGCCACCCTGGCTCGCCTCAAACACTGGTCCGATGCCAAAGGCAGGCCGCACAGCCCCTGCAAAACCAAGAGAGATACGCGTCATTGAGGTGCCGTACGATACTTTGCTCAGAGACGCTGATCCGACCCACGACCTCCTCACCTTGTCAGATCTCTTGTCAGTGTGCTGCTTTGCGCATCCAAGACCATGTGACACCTGCAAAGAAAACAAAGTAGAAAACACGTGCTGAGATACTGCCAAAATTGCAGCCTGCCCGCACGGATTCCAGTCTCCTGCTCCTTCACCTTGGCTGCTTGCCCGCGTCGCCCCTGCTGTTTACATGTTGCCACCTCAAGTCTCTGGTACCACCTGAAAAACCACAAACAAGGGATACTGATAACTTCAATGACAATACCCTACCAGAACAATAACTGCTACTGTAGCCTACTACTCATTGTTCTCCTTGACCGAGGCACTCCTGGTGCCCATATCCTGCTTTGCTTGTTTCTTTGCACCTACAACATTGGGGAAAAAACCCACCAACCATAATGCAGTCACATAGCCACTGAATGCATCCTCCCTCTGATGCTATGCACCCATCTGCCTTCATAGAGCAGTCTGTTCAATGCCTCCATTGGTCCTCCGTGCCCATCTTGTTCCCTGACATCTGAAACAAAACATTGAAAAAGTCACCTGGATGCTGCTCAAGCCATTAACTGTTCCAGATGTATCGATTCCATTTTGGAATACTATCTGCAGTGCAACTGCAGCCTGCCACTAAATAAAGGAAAAAAGGGCCAGACTTCAAGCCCCACACATACGAGCCAGAACGCTGTCCAGATTCAAGCTCCTTTACTGCTGCTGATTGACCCCTCCCACGCAGCTCCCAGCACCTCCTCTAACCACTGTTCAAATGACAGACCATGCAGCCTGCTGATGGCTGCTCCCTGCGAGCTCGCTGCCCAACCTCTGCCGCAACAGTCTAGGCCTATCGACATATTAACCACAGCTTCCTATCGCTATTCCTTCTACCCCTGACTTTACACCCCTGGACAGAGCAGCTCCAAGCCAACACACAGGCACAGACCAACGGTACACACACCACCAAAAACAATGTGATTCAAAGAAGAGAGAAAACTCTCCGCAAGAAGAATGACTCCCCGACAGGAGACGCTGTCGGGCAAGACGACCTACGGGGCCAAGACGGCCCAGAGCGAGGAGGCGCTACGGCAGCCCCAGAAAAACAGACAACGCAAGAGACCTTACAAGAAGTTACGGTCAACACAGATGACGGATGCACGAGAAGCCCGGCTTCAAGACCTAAGAAAGTAAGGATGCAGGGAAGAAGTCCCACCATCCGTGAAAATGGACCGGTACAGAGAAGAGCGGCTGACACAGCCAGGAATGATGCCGCAAATGAGAACCGACCGGAAACTTGCGAGATGTGACACCAATCCATGCTTTACACTCACAGGGAAATAAAAGAATCACCCAATTGACAGTATGCCACTGACCACAGGCATTCGAGACTCTAGGGATGGCACCTGATATGCCTAAGATGCTCGTTGAGCACAAAGACCAATGAAGAACTGGAGAACCAGGTAAGTTTTAAGAGGCATAAGACGGACCACACAAACAACACAACACCACAGACACAGGCCGGAACTGCCCTGCCCGCCGGGGCTTAAGAGAAACCCCTTCCCTTTACTGGCCCAAAGGGGCCTGTTCCAGGACAGCCCGCTCTCCTATGCTAACTTCACAAGCCCTCCCCACGATGCCCAACGGTGGTCCCCTCCCTCCAGACCCTCCCCGGGCCCCGATCCCTCTACTTCGCTTTCAGAGGGACACGGCTCTAAACCCATCCTCGACAGAAAACGCATCGGATATCTGGGATGCTCCTGCAGTCGCCAGGTTCCGCTTCCTCCTCTGCAAAAAGAGAAAACCCACAAGCAGTTCTGACAGTAAGCATCACGCTGGCCAACGCGACGCCTTCCACAACATCCCCGTCCTCAGAAGCACCAGGATTCTCTGCTCACCTGCTGGGTCCAGAATGGGATGCTGCGGTCCTCATCGCTCTTGATAACCCAAGATACCAAGAGACACAAAATTACTGTTGCGCTGCTAAGAAATCATCTTCCCCATGCTCCTCCTTGCTAACGCCCTGGGTCACCTCAAACGTCGATCCAATGCCAAAGGCCCCTGCAAAAGCTTGTATCTTCACTGACAATAGGACACCTGAACATTAACTGCTACTGCAGGCAGCGAGTCACAACTCACCTTGCCCGAGTCACCTCTGCTGCCCGTAAACCCGCTTTGCGCCTTCAAAATTAAAAAAACACCCACAAATCAAAACCTAAAAGCTAGTCCTATAGCCACCGGTCACATCTTCCCCCTGACATCACATGCGAACCCACCTTCTTGCAACGCTCCACACACCCCTCCTCCGTCACCCTTTGGTGCACAGCTTGTTCCTCTGCATCTGCAAAACACATATTGTAGAAGTCACCCCAATGCTGAAAAATGCTGTTCGCTTGAGAAACGCCCCATCTCTGTACAAATGTGTACAAGATGCTCACCTTAACCCCTGCTGGACAATGTCATTGTCAATCTGATTAAGAGACATGGTGCCAGCAAGTTACACAGTAAACAGCACTGCTAGTGAAAAAAACACAAGGCTCCATCTTCAATCAAGTCAGGAGTTCAAGGAAAGCGCAATGCATCTAGAATAAAGAAAACAACACATACTATTAAACATTCTCAGCACCCACAAACTCTGAATAAAAAATTACTGACCTGAAGAAAAAGTCTGTGTACTAGGCTGGTACTCTGTACTAGATCCACTGCCGAGCCTCGACTCATCCTGAAAGTCCTACCTCAAACAAAGACCTCTGCTTCTCTAAACACCAAAATGCATTTCCCTGAGTAGCTTAGCTCAAAAGCTGTAACTAACTGAAGAAAGAGTAGACCTCTAAGACCAAAGCAAGCCACGAGTGGAATAAGTTCCCCCTCCCGGCAGCTGCGGCTCATATACTCCCAGCCTCGCCCACCACCCTTCCCATGCTCCCCTGGGAAAGGGGAGGGGTGAACCACCAAAAGGTATAAAGCCAGTGGGAAGAGCAGCAGCAAGTTCTCTCATCTGCCTTAAATTTACATTGAGTGAAGCATCAACTGGAGACAGCAACCCTTACTGGAAACAACAATGCCTGGTCTTCTACTGTAACTACATCTGTCACAGCAGCAATGTGACCAAGTAAGTAATTAAACTTAATTTTTCTGTGATGTGGATAGAAAAAGAGGTCCTACTAAGCTATGTAAGAATGTAGTTTGCTAAATGCAGTAACAATATTATTACCAAAATTTATGCTTTTTGGTTTCCTATTAAAAAAACCCCAAAATGCTATGGGTTTACTCTTTGTTTCTAGTGAGACAAGGCTTACGACCTAACTTTCCCCAGAACTATTTTCTGGATAGGACTGAATAACAAAGCAGAATTTGATTCTGTAAGGATCTTTTCTCAAAAATATCTCTGGTAGCAATGTAAATTATTTACCGTCAACGGCAGATAATTCAGAGCTGCTTTGAAGGTCTCTCTGGCTGACTCCCTTAAGACAGCTAGGTGAGTCCCACAGGACAGAAAATGGGGAAAAAAAAAAAATAGAAATACAAGAAACATATTGGAAATTGTACAAAAGAGGCCTGACTAATACCGAAGTAGACAGAAGAAAAATAAATTGCAAAACTCAACAAAAAAACTCCATGGGAGACAGGTCGATAAAAACAGATGAAGGCTATCGCTTTCTCTAAAAAACCAAAGAGGAGATAAGAGCTGATGACAGACATCTTTACGGTGCCAGCTACCAAATAGAAGCATACGATAAGACGGAAAAGAAAAAATTACGCTCTAGATGGCTTTGAAAAACAATCCGGTAGAATGGGAGGTGTCATCACAGGGATCGGAGCGGTCCCGAGGGAGCCAGAGAGATTGACGAAGTCTCCAGGATGTGGCGAGCGGACACGATGCAAAACTCCGCAGGGTGTTCTGGCAATGTACAGATGTCCTCAGGGGACGAGCGCCCGAAGGGAGACATCCTATGTGGCAGCGAATAAGGTAAGAGAGCTCTGGGGCTCAGGGAAAGCCTGAGGAAGGGAAGGTGGAAGAGTGACAGGGAGCAGAGCAGAAGGAGTCACTGCAAACAGATGTAGGTTGCTGGGTAGAGGGAGACCTAGAACTGCAATTTTCCCAAGAAAGAGGAAAGAAAGCAGTGGGAGAAGAATGAAATAATAACAGCTGGGCAGATGTAGAAAGGAAGCATAGAAGGCGACAAGATACGGGGTGGTGTTGGCAGAAGAACGTAACGCTTTGGGGAGCCAGACAGCCCAAAAAGGAGAGGGAAGCAGGCAGAGATCTGGAGAAGCACGGTGGGGATGGGCCTGGACTCATGACTCACCGCAGCTCCCGTCAGGAGACCTTCGCTACCCCGACCCTTCTCTCTCTGTCTCTGCCACCTTCATCTTCCGCAGTGCCAGCTGCCCAATCCTAGCCTCGACGCTTCTGTCCCATGAGGTTTCCCAGATGCGTGGTGGCTCACACATGCAGCTGACAGAAGCAGCGAGCTCCTGGAGCCATGTGCTGGCAGTGCGCTGTGTCGGGGATGGCTCCGAGCAATCCTTCCTCGCCGTGGGTCTGGCTGTTTCTTGCCGGAGGCAGCTGCCTGCAGAACACCCTTTGATTTGCTCCTCGGCCAGCTCCTGCGCACAAGCATGCTCGGGCAGCCCCCTTCCCAGTAGGAGCCCCTTGCACAGCAGGGCCAGCCTCAGCCTCACTGGCTGCACCAGGGGCTGCCCCGGCCCATCCCTGCCCCCATCCTTTTTAACACCTTGGCCCAACCTCATTCTTACCTCACGGGTCCCACCTGGGCTGCCCTGGCCCACAGCTGGAGCCCATCCTGAACAGACAGGGGCCTTGGCTCCTGCCCCGAAGCACGTGGCCCCCTCCCCCTCTGCAGCCACCTTGGAAAAAAAAAGGGACGAAAAAAACCTGAAAAATTGGGACAGTGAATTAAAATGCAGACGCAGAAAGAAAATCTAAAAAGTGTGGGCACTAAAGAAAGAGAAGAAATAGCTAAAACTCAAGACATCGAAGCAACAAAAGCAGGTGTATGAAGAACATTTTTAAAATGATAGGCATGAAGAAACTAAAGGAAGTAATTATGAAATAGAGTTAGCAAACTAAAAAGGAGACTCAGAAAGAAAATTTAAAAACCGATAGCACAAAGGAAGGACAAGAAATAATTTTAAAGAAAAGCAAAAGGAATAAAAGCAGGTGTAAAAAGAAAATTTAAAAAGTGAGGGGATTAGGGAAATAAAGGGAAAAATGAACAAATAGAACAGCAAACTAAAAGAAACAGAGAAAGAAAACTTATAAAGTGAGGGTGCTAAGGAAACACAGGAAATAATTAAAATACGAGGACAGGGAGATAAATACAGCAACCGGGATAAAATTATACAGAACATTATAAAAGAAATTAAGGAAATAAGCCAAAATTAAAAGAGTGATGAGAAATTATACCGAGATGTAAAAAGAAAGAAAATCTAAAAAGCAATGGCGCTAAGGAAACCAGAGAAAACGTCATTAAAATGTAAAGGTGGCCAATGAGAGAAAAGTACAAAATTTAAAAAACCACAGAGATGAGGGAAATAAAGGGGAAAAATTAAAAATTATGGAAAGCAAACTAAAACAGAGATGTAGAAAATCTAAAAGGAAAGGACGCTAAGGAAAGAGAATGAATAATTAAAAATAAAGACATCAAAGGGAAAAAAGCAGACATCGAACACTCGGATATGAGGGGCATTAAGAATATAAAGGGAAAAACTAAAAAATAGAGGCAGCAAACTGAAAAAGCCTGAGAAAGAAAACAGAAAAAGCGACGACACTAAGGAAACACAACAAATATTTAAAAGAAATAACAGCAAAATAAAGACAAACTGGGATAAATGTACGAATTTTTAAAAGCGGGGCGGTTAGGGAAATAAATAGAAAAAAATAAAAAGAAACATTGGTAAACTAAAATGGAGATGCAGAAAAAAAATTTTAAAAGCAATGGTGCCAAGGGATAACGAGACAAAATAATTAAAAAAAAACCACAGCAAATGAGATAAAAATTCAATAATTTAAAAGCGCTGGGATTAAGAGAGGAAAGAACTTTAAAAAAGCAAGACCAAACTAAAAGGCAGCATTGTGGTTAGGTCCCTGCTGGCGACAAACAACCACGCAGTTGCTCTCTCCCTCCTCTCCCACCCCCGGTGGAACAGGGAGAAGAGTCGGAAGGAAAAGGCAAAACTTGTGAGTTGCGATAAAAACAGTTTAACAGAATGGCAAAGGGAGAAGAAAAATAACAATGATAATACTGATAAAAAGAATATACAGCATGCTATGTTCTTGCCGCCCAACGCTCAGCTTCCTCCCAACTAGCAAATCCCCCTCCTTCAGCCAGCTCGCCCCCTTAAATACCGAGCGTGATGTCACACGGTATAGAATGTCTCATTCAGTCGGCTGGTTTGGGTTTTCCTGACCTGCTTCTCGTGAAAATTCATGCTAGCCCAGCTGAACCCAGGATGTGGACTTAAAAAACAAATTTTAAAATTGACAGTGTAGAGGACAGATAGGAAAAAAGCGGACAATAGACAGAAAAATACATGACAGTGAACACAGAAACGAAAATTCAAAAGTGAAGACATTGAGAGAGGCAAAAATTTTAAAACAGAAAAAAAATCTGAATAGCTAAGAGAAATAGAAAGAAAATTACACAAGTGACCATGTACAGGACAGACAACAACAAACTGAAAAATAAAGGTGGCGAACTGGGTAATAATAGACTAGGAAAGAAAATTTAAAAGTAACAGGGTACCAGGCAGACAGGAAACAAAAAACAGGGAGAGACATCTCGATAAAAGCAGACCTAGGACAAAAACTTTACAAGAGAGGGGATACGGGAAACAGGAAAAAATTAACAAAGAGGGAGAGACAATGAGATAAAAGTACATCTAGAAACAACACTTCAAAACTAATAGGAATGCGAGAGTGAAAAATTGAAAAATAGGGACGGTGAGGTAGATAAGACACAGAAAGAATAGTTTAAAAGCAACTGGATGGAGACATTAAAAAAAAAAGTTAAGACCAACAGGGTACTTGACAGACATGAAAGTATTAAAACTAGGGATGGGAACTTGATAAAAGTAGACATAGAAAGAAAATTTTAAAGGCGATGGCACTAAGGAAAGACAAGAAAACTGAAAAATAAAGACAGCAAATGGGATAAAAGTAAACACAGAAAGGGTATTTTTAAAAAAGGATTGAGACAATAAAGGAAAAAAAAAAGAAAAATACAGATGGTGAAGTAAAACTATCCTGGGTTCAGCCAGGACAGGGTTAATTTTCACTAGGAGCCAGGAGGGGACACAGCCGGGCGGGCTGACCCAACCTGGCCAAACAGAAGAGGGTATTCCATACCACGTGCTGTCATGCTGGGTTCTGGTTGGGGGAGCTGGGCGGCTGGAAATCAGTGGAATGCAGTGGGTGGTGAGAGTCGCTCTGTGCATTCTGATATTTGTTTTGTGTATTCTCCTTATCAGTATTGTTGTTGTTACTGTTCCTTTTGTTTGCTGTTCTGTTAGAACTGCCCTTATCCCGACCCACGCATTTTTGCCTTTTTCTTTCTATTCTCCTCCCCACTCTGGTGGGGGGAGGGGCGGCAGAGCAGCCCTATTGTTGCCAGCCATAGCCAAACTGTAACAAAAATGCAAACAAAGATGGCTACACCCAGCCGTCATCAGCCTCATCACCCACAGCTGTAGCCGATGTGTGGGGGGAGTGGGGCAGGGTGGGCATGGCTGTCAGACGGTGAGGTAATTAGGACCTGCAAGGGAAGCAGAGGTACATTCAAGTGCTTGAGAGCAGCTTGCTGAAAATTAACTGGCGATCTTTGGGCTGCCCAAAAAGGAAAGAGTCGTCACAAGGGAACCAGAGAACAAATGGAGGGCTCTGGGGCACCAAAAAGCTATTTATGCATTTTGGGGCAAAAGGAATGAAAAGAGGACAAATGAAGGACCCTGGAGCACTGTTACTTCTGAGGTTTGATGCTCACAATTTTAGATGGGAGACTTAGAAAGTAATTGATATAAACTGGTTATGATATTTGCTGATTAGTGAGCACATTATGAGGAATTTGGGAAAGCAAAAAAGAAAATAATAATTAACTAGATAAATCACACTTATATTAATTCATAATTATATTATTATGCAAATTCTTCCATGCAACAATAAAGCTGTTAATTATTGGCCTTATATCTAGCAAATCACAGAAGTTGCCTGTGAGTTGTTGCAGGGGTCTTGCTCCGCTGTCCCAGTGGACTTGGGATTCACTGATCTATCATCTGTAGGCATTTTGCATTCCTACCGTCATACAGGTGTCCTCTGTTGTTCTACTAGACCTAGATAGGCTGCAGGAAAGGGGCCAGCTGGAACCTTAAGAAATTTAGCAAGGACAAATGCACCCAGGAAGGAAAGAAACTTCACAACAGTACAGACTTGGAACTGACAGACTCGGGAGCAGCTCTGCAGAAAAGGACCATAAGGTCCTGGCAGACAGCAGGATGAACATGAGCCATCACTGTGCCCTGGCAGCAAAAAGAGCCAACAGCATCCTCAGCTGTATTATGAGAAGCACAGTCAGAAGTTGAGGGAAGTGATGATCATCTTTACACGGGACCCATTAGGCCACCTCTATGCTACTAAGGCCAGTTCTGGGCCTCTGCAAATAGAAGACCTTGACCAACTAGAGCCATTTCCAGAGAGAGCCATCAAGATGCTGAGAGGGCTGGAACATTCGCAGTGCGTGGAGAAGCTGAGGGAACGGGAACAGGCCCTTGCCAGCCTGGAGAAAAGGTGGTGGGTGGGAGGGGGAGGAAGCTAATAGCAGACTTTTAGTATCACATGGTGATTACTGAGAAGACAGAATCGAACACAGTGGTGAACAGTGGGAGGAGTAATGGGTGTAAAGTAGAACAAAAGAGGTTCAGATTTTCTGTAAGAAGAAACAATTTCATGGTAAGGAGACCCGAGTATTGGAACAGATGAACCAGAGAAGCCGTGCAGTCTTCATCTTCATCCTTGGAGGCTTTCAAGCCCAGACTGGATAACACCCTGAGATACATAGTTTGACCTCACAGCTAAACCTGCTTTGAGTGGGAGGTTAGACAAGAACGATATCCTGAAATCCCTTCTGGCCTGAATCGTTCTGTGATCCTATACCTTATACTCCATTTTTTCTGAAGTTGGGCCTACTGGTGCCATTGCACACGCTTTTCTTCACCTGAATGCCTTTCAAGTAAACAATATGCCTCTAATTATTTTTTGACCGCTGGTCCAGTTTCGCCACATCTATACCAAAATTATAGGCAAATGCAACCTTACATGATACTACTGATACAGTTATCTAGGTCTGAATAGCCTTGCTTCTCGAAACTCTGCTGTCGTTATTCTGGACTCTACTCTGTCCTTGAGTCTTCTACCCAGCTATAATCATGTGCAAGGAGGTTCTTATCTTATGCACTGATATTTTACACAGCAGATCAGAGGAGTATGCCTTGCACTCTTTCACTATCCCCTAAAAACCCTCCATCCTCAAGTTCCTGTTCTGCTATTGAAACAGAGAGTTACACTGTAGCTGTTACCTTATCAGCTCTGCCCTACTTCCTTGCCAGAATACCTTTGGGCTTCTGCTGAAAGGCTTCTGTAGACCATTTCATTGCTCTAACATCATGCCACCATTTTCAATTGTACCTTCCTCAGAATCTCTTTTTACTTCTCTTGTTCACAGCCCTCATGCCGGCACATACTGTGCAGTAGACATGCTTTCTTAGTGTCTTCTTATCACCTGAACAAAACTGTACTGTCAGCTTCTAGTCTTTATTGTTCTTCATACTGATAACTGGTTTTAGTTCCTCCAATAAAATTACAGCATACATCTTGTGCTGATGACCACGTGGTCTTGGACTTTGGAGCAGAAACGCTTGTAAAAACAACACACATCTCCTTCATTTCAGAAAAATACGACCATTAAAATAATGTGTAGGAGTTCTACTGACTACCTCCCCCACCCCCTCTGTCTTTTCCTGAATCGGAGATGACCTCTGAAAAGGAGCATCTCTTTCGATTTGTTTTGCTTCAGTAATTTACAAGAAACCTTTGACCAGTGAGAACCTTGTTTATTTCTGGACACGTGTTTCTATAAAAGGCTTTTCCCAGACAGGCACAAAGGATACCACAATCATCCTGAATCGTCTGGACAAAATATGAAAATCATTGGCAGAGGTGTTTCTTTCTTCATTATCTTCACCCTCACTGCTCTTTGGAATGCAGGTGAGTGACTTTCAAAAGTTTTTCTGCTTTTAACTACAAACTTTTTTGACTTCTGAACTTCAGAGTACACACCTTGGTAAGAAATTGCTGATGCCCTTTGTACAAGTTAAAACAAAGGCACAGAAGCTAACTTTTACTGGCACAGTGTCATTTTCAAACCCTTCCTCTGTGATTTCCAGTAGGACAGTGGATCTTTTCTGTAAGTAAACAGACAATCTGGAGAATGCAGAAAATATTTTTAAAGACACAGAACAACTTTCCTGCTCCCCATATTGAACAAGCATTTCTACCTCCATCACAAGCAGGTTTTCTGGTATAGAATGAAGGCTGACTTTTGTTTCTGACTCGCTGCTGTTCCTGTTCTTTCCTGCCACACACCCACATATTACCCCAGGATAAAGGAGCAAGGCCAGCAGAGATAGAAAAATAGAGATTTTGCTCCCTTTTCCTTTTCTTGATCTCACCATCCTACCAAAAAAAACCAAACAGCCCTCCCTGTCCACCCACCCTATGCACAAAACAACACTCAGCGACATTTTCTCCTCATTTTGACAGAAGCTGACATGCTTGGAACTGCAAGCAATTGCTCTTCAGCCCCATGAGGGGTGACCATAAATTCTTTCTTCCTCGCCTAGTCTTGTTCATACATTTTTAACAACCTTTGAGGAGTAGGTGAATCCATCATCTTTTGGGACGCAGTAGATTTCTCTTTCCCCATCTGCTAGATTCAGATCTGCTGTACTCTCAGATACAGGAAATTCCTCCTGTCTCAGTCCCACAGATGTGGATACTGCTGTTCCCATTTGTAGGCCCGGCCAGTATGGAGGCTGAGCCTCTATTGCAAAGAGGCAGATACGCATCCTATACCCACCACATTAACACAGCCAGCCACACAGGCTAACACAGAGCAGGGCTTTTACTGTCATCCAAATCAGCACAGACAGTGCTCCCATAAATCTGCACACCACCCGGTTCTGTTCCTTCTTTCCAGCTGATCACAACAGAAGGTCACTAGCAAAACCACAAACACACCCTAGCTCTCCAGAGTCACAGATCTACCACATTTGCAGATATCTTGGATGCTAGCATAGGCTTTAAATTTGCCGATTAGCTAAGCCCAGATCCCCAGTCTCTTACAAGGTCAATAGCTCAGTGTGGGTCTCCTTCTGCTGACTGGAGAGTTCATTCTGAAGTTCACTTATGATTACAAGTGCGTACACATGCACGTATGAGAGAGTGAGGTGATACAGAAAATAGCAACAGGATTTAATAAAATGGATAAGGTGATCAGGTACAGGGCTCAGTCAGAGAAAGGTGCTGACAAGCGGCTTGTTTATGTGTGACTGGCTCCTTTTACATTCCTTTCTCTTCATTTTCCCATGCTTATTTTTCAGCATCCACCTTGATCCCTCCCTTTCTTTTTGCTTGTGTCCTCCCAAACAAGCAACACTCCCCTAATTACTTTTTCATCATCAATCCCAATTTTGGTACATCCCTGTCTAATTTTAGAATTTCTGATACTTACCTAGGTCATCTCAGCGTTGCATGACATTATTAATATAGTTACCCAAGCGGTGCTGCCCTTGCAAGATTCCACTGCCCGAAAGGTCCTCAGTGCTCCCAGCTGTCTGTGCAGCTTGTCCATCCCACTTAATTCCCCCTTAACTGTTTGTGAAATCCAGCTGTTCCTCAGTGTTACTGTAACATCTGTCAACTTCTCACTGTTTTATTTGCGTTGAGCTATTTTTCATGTCATGTCCAGTAATTGCTCGTGGCCTGTTCAGCTAGACCTCAGCCAGACCTAAGCCAAGGGCCTAGTCATCTGTCTGTGTACCTAGTTGTCTTAACAGCTACCTTGTTAAGGTTAGACACATATAAAATGCACAAAATAAAGAAATCTCAGTAGCTTTTCATAATCCCATAGTGGAGCACACTTTTTCACTAATGTTAGCTTTCCATTCATCCAAGAGCGCTAGCCTTCCATTCTCATTGATTCCCCTGTAGGGTTGACAGTGACGAGACCCCATTACGGGTTACTTAAGATCTACTCTCAGAAATAAATAAAATTAGTGACACTCACCGAGGGGCTGCTCTGGAGATTTATCTTTCTATTAGAGGTAAAAATACCCATGGAGTTGGTGAAATTATGTACTGGCTGGAGCGTAAATAAGTGTATTTTTCTATTCAAAATGGAGCAACCTTCATATGCAGGTGATTGCAGCCTTCACCTAAATACATTCCTAAACTAACATAATCAGCCTAATTCATTTATCTACAGCAGTCCTTTAGATGATGTACTTCTGTTACAGAGTAATATCTAGAAGAGTTCAATAACATTCCTGACTACATTTTTTTCTTGCTCTAACAAGGAGCTCAAGACTCTTGCTCACACCGATGCGGGGAGCTGCTTGGTACCTGTTCTTGCCAGGTGACGTGCCAGTCCTTAGGGATTTGCTGTCCCGATTATAAAGAATTTTGTCTTCAAATTTCTCCATACTCAGGATCTCTGATGGGAGGCAAAGACTTTTTGATTGAAAATATAGTTCTTAATGCCTCTTCTGTGCTGACCTGCAGGTAAGCCATGATTTTATATTCCTCTGCCAAAGGGAGGTGAACCTTTCTAAACTCACTTTGCGATAACAGGTAATTACCACAACAAGACTTGTCCATACAGGAGTGAAAACGTACTTTGTGAAGCTGTCAGAATCCCGAAACCTGCAAAGATTCTGCTAACCCTCATCCTCAAGGACACATGTTGTCTGTATTTCTACACAGGATCATTTCATTTAAGTCAAGCTATTGTGTGATACAATAATTATACCGCTAGTTCTTCCCTTAACGTATCAAAAAATTGATTTTCTAAAAGAGCTTCTTTTGGGGGCTCTTCGTTGTTATTACTTTTTCAGCATTTCCATTCTGTAAAAAAGAAGTACTCATTTCTTAATCTGCAATGAGAAAGCAACAAGGAAGAAATGTAGGTAGGACACCTTATATTTTTCCAGTAAGACAAAGCTGTGGATCCTAAGCGTGTCAGCCTGTGTCACATTAAGTACATGTGTCACACATGCAATGCATACGGTACACTGAATTTTACTGTCCCTGATGCCCTGAAATTCTTCCCACAGAAGGTTCTGAGTGAGATTTTGGAGTCCTTCCCGTCTGGATAGCAACACCTGACAAGGTTTTTAGTCCTTCATGGGGAAAACCTTTGACCCAGGCATTCATTCTGTAGAATACAACTGTGTGCTTTGAATTACCTACACAGTTGCATTATCACAGCCAATACAAACTTCAGTGCAGACAAGCAAAGGTACTACTTTGTCGCAGGCCTCAACTCCCTACAGTACTCGGAGTAGCTATGCAGTCACCATACATCGATCCTGAAGAGTCACGGATGGGATTGTACTTTAGCACACTGGGCAAAAGCCCTAACTAGAAGCAGATGGTTACATAATGAGCAAGGAGTTCTGAGTTAATCTTTGCAAGAGAAACTCTAGAACAGCGTGAAATTACTTTTGTTCTATCCACAAGACTTACAAGCAAAAAAAACCCCACAAAACCAGAAATTGGCAATGCCTGCATATCATGGTCAATGTTAGCCACCCTGTAATCCTATTAAACCTATAACATCACCTATGTCTTCCTGCTGTCCCTTTGTTATTTGTTGCTAATTTATCATGCCCCCCTCCCCTAGTAATTAAATACTAAATCTAAGGCTTGCAGATTGTTGTGTATTTGTGCAATGTGCAGCAGAATCCACAATGGTGTAATAAGCACAATGTACACATTAATTTTGCCAGTTTACATTCACTGCTACAAGCAAAACAGCCACAGGACTTGGAATGATCTACCCACGAAACAAGGTTGCCTAATGAAACACAACTGAGACATTCAGAATCTTCCTTCTCTCAGTGGTGGCGCTGAAAAGTGTTTTCAACATCAACAGGTTCAAGCAGAAAATCAAAACCAGTGGCTATGTTGCTAAGGACGGAAAAGCTCACTGCATCTCCCCGTTGCTGTTTGAGACTGGTTTCATTCCCTTCGAAGTTTCTACAGATGACGGGCTGACGTTCCCGTACTCTGGCACTTGGTTATCAGGTTGCTTACTTAAATCTACAGTATCCTCCTTCTTTCTACGTTCTTACTCCAAGGATGCAAGATTATATAAGCCTTTCCATTTTGATCACTTTTCTTCTTCCTTAACAGGCTGTTTGACCTCAGAAAAGTCTTGCTGCCCTTGAGTTAATTCATATTTTGAGAGACGAACTTTCACAGCAATTGAGTTCTGTTGCTATACAGCAGCAGCAGCAGCATTAACTCATAAAAAGTCCTGCTTAGAAATGAGGTTGACCAAAACAAGTTCCCTTTTTGTAGCTACTTCTATTGGAAAATAACTGCATCATGGTGTTGTAATCTAAGGACTACAGACATTAGTAAGGGTTGCATTCTCTCCGCTTCAGCTTAGTCTTTTTATATCATGCATCCTGTAAGAAAACATACACGGGGGAAATACTGCTAAATATTAAATGATATACTGGCACCTTTTCAGACCTATGCAAAGCATAACTGTCATCAATCATTTTTTTCTGTTCTGTAATGCAGTACATCACAGCAAAGTTTCAGATAGAGAAAAATGCACGTTGGTAAATGAGACAAAATGGCAATACTATGGCACCCCCAACACTGATGGAAACTTAACTCTCACCTGGATACACCAGGCACTTGCAGCAAGCCATATCAACATAGAAGTCTGGGTATACCAGGAAACAGGTAAAGTGACAATTTTCCTACTGCACACAAGCAGTTATCCATTATGTTACTTATGTGTAGAGCTCCGCACAGCATGCGATCGCTTTTATTGAGGTCTCAAGAAGAGGTCTGCAAGTATAACTAAATCATAACAATATGCAGCTTTCCCTCTTCCTTTACATCTGGGTGAAGACATCTAATTTCAGTCTTGTGGTAACAGTTCTTTTCCAGCATCCAAAATGATTTTCTTCCTCTATGTGACAGGTGACAGTTACACGGAAAACTGGTGGGCCGAATGGAAGTATCTTTATACTTTGGCAAAAGAAATCCCCAATACTGGGACATTTTCTTTCATTCCTGTACCTGCCGAAAGAAATTACAGTATGTGGGACTTCGGAGTTTTAAGAATTACACCGAGCAGCTATTCTGATGGGCAGAGGCAAGTACATCACAACATTTATTTACCATAAATATTTTATTATTTTTTCATGTATTAAAGCTGCTGTCTCCTTTGGCATTTAAAACTGGGACTCAAGCTCCATTTCACATGAAAAAATGGGGAGAGAATTAGAAGGGCAAAAGTGAGAAAAACTCACGGGTCGAGAAAAGGACAGTTTACGAAGTAAAGAGGAGCACGAGTGCAGAGGAAGTAATGCAAAGTCAATCTTTCACCACCTCCCATAAGCAGACCAATGCCCAGTCGGTCACCCAGTGAGGGCTGCTTTGGAAAAACTCCCCCACAGTGTTATTGCTGAGCTCAATGGTCTACGGCATGGAATATACATTTGGTCAATTTGGGTCAGCTGTCACAGTTGTGTTCCCTCCTAGCCTCTTGCTAACCCCTGTCCTACTCCCTGGCAGTCAGTGTAAGAAGCAGAGAAGGCCTTGACACTGTACAAGCACTGTTCCGCAATAGTGCAGGTCGGTGAGTTATCATCAGCACTCTTTTGGTCACAAATCTAAAACATAGCACCATAAGGGCTGCTATGAAGAAAATTATTCCACCCCAGCCAAATCCAGTACCCTCAGCAAACTAGGACCTGCCGATTTACTTTGTCGCAAGTGTGGAGGAGGCCCTAATTGTGGAACTTTTGTCACTGCAGCCACAGGCCTTCCTCTGCATATAGTTTTTTTCTATTTTGTATGCAGGCCTTTGCATTCCTACAAATGTTATGCCCACTTCCTCTTATTTAATTGTATATTTCTCCATGATTTTTGGTGATTTACCTCTGCAAGTAATCCATATATATTCTGAGCTTGGATAGATATTCCTTTATACCTATTCCACATGTCTGCAGTTTTTGATGCAGATGGTGTAGCACCTGTGAATATATAAATGCCACCTCTTCAGTGTTACAACATATTACTAATACATCAGAACCTTTTTTAGTATTTAGGAGTCACTACAGGTGACTACCACAGAAGGGTAACCTTTTCTCTTTCTAGAGCATTGTTTTATTACACTTCATGTATGATATTTTTTTATGGGTGTAGAGCAGAGTAGCCTTGGAACACTTCAAGGATTCAGAATGATTTCTCCCCATCCATTGCCATCAGGCCTGATACTGCTGGGGCACAGGATCAGGTTTTGTTAGAGAATCCAAACGTTCTTCATTCTGGCCTAAATGGAACCATGATCTGAAAAGGCATGAATAGAAAACCTGTCTCTAAAAACACCCATGTAAGCCAGAATCACAAATGCTAAAGTGTATTCTATTATTGCATACTTGCTGCATGCTGTCATGTTGCCTTCTAAATTAGGAAAATTTTGATTTGCTGTAACTTTTTGCAGGAAAAAGAAAGCAGAGACCTTTGTAATGAAATAACAACTTGCAAGTTGAAAGATTCTTTGTTACTACAATTAGTGATTAAGACACGGTGTTACTGTCAAAACAGTGCTTGTTCAGCTATCAGATACATATTTTTGGCTCTTTTTTTTTTCCAGCAACATTCCATCGGTCTGGAGCTCAGTGCATGCATTGGCTTGGCACCTTGGGAAAGACTTCAGAAACGATCCAAATGCATGGGCAACTGCAAAATGTACAGAATGGGCCAGAAAGGAGGAGAAGTTACCAAACTTCATGGAAGAAATTACAGATTGCCCTTGCACCTTGGCACAGGCAAGAGCGGACACTGGCAGGTTCCATGTAAGTTATTAATTGATCCCTCTGGCTTACTATGGTTCCAAGTAGAAACTTAAGGAATGCCATACTCCCCACACACCCTGTTGCCACTCTAAAAGTCATTACAAGGAAATGAAATTATATTTAAATTTGCACAAGTAGCATGTCCAATGGCAGAGGCAGATACAGCTTATGCAGGTAGTAGGAATAAAAAAAGTGCCTATGGGACAGCAGATGGAAATCACCTTCAACCAGGGAATTAAGACAGTAGTTGCAGTGGTAGACAGAAAACACTCAGGGAAGGCAGTAAGCTCTGTGGAGCTGGAAGTAGGGATGACATCTTCAAGATCTTACAAGTGGGCAGTCTGTCTTTGTAGGCAACATCCCATGCCGGAAAAAGCAGGCTACATTTCTGCCGAGTATATCATGATTTGCCGCAAACCCTTCTGCCTTGTACTTCAGACCTCAAGTCCACAGCCATAATCCATTATTTCCTGTCTCCTGCTTCCTTCCTCCTTCTCAGCTTCACTGTTAAAAAGGAACTGACAAAAGCTAAGAAATCAATTGCCATTTAGTTTACACTTTCTCTTACAGTGCTGATCTGAGGACCATATAGGGTAACTTCCTCTACTATTTATGATACAAATGGTACCAGTGTGTTTACGCATATTTTTTTTTAAAAAGTTATGTAATTTTGTTACTATCCTTTCCTGGTTGTGAAGCTTCAAACATGATTTGTGTTTTAAATGATACAGTTAAAAGCATGTGGAGAATAAAAATCAGATCTACTGCGCTGCCTCTATCTAAGAACATAGGACAAAAGTTACGTTTAGTCTGGTATGATGTGTGTTATGCACTTATAGTTGAATTCCCCATCTAGCTGCATTTGTTCTTCAAGGTCTGCTGTAATAGACTGCAAAATGCTCAGGCTGGACTAACATGTTGCTCCAACCACTTCACTATTAAAGTCACCTTTTTTCCTACCGTTCTGTGCTACTCAACACACAGCTGCAACCAGTTCAGTTAGATTTTACACGTACGTCAGAGAAAAATGGTGGGGAGAGGACCTAAAAATAGAAGGGACAATGGGGAAAGAACATTAAGCATGAGCATTGATCTTTTTCAGACAGATTATGGCTGTGACATTGAAAAGGGGAGTGTGTGTACTTATCACCCTGGTGCTGTCCATTGTGTAAGAGCTGTTCAAGCCAGGTAAATCTTTTAATTTTTTAAAACCACATTTTTTTAATGACTTGCTGCACCTCAGAGATAGGTCGCATCACGGAAGTCACAGATGCTTCTGGACTCTCAACTCATAGGTTCATAGCAAGTTTCCCTCATATTCACCTATTGGCTCTCATTGCTGAGATGAAGATAAGGCCTTAGGTTTAATAAACAATTAATTGCACTGTGATAAACCTTAGGATACCTAAACAAGCACTGATGTCTAAACCAGACATGATTAGGCCTAATTAGGCCTTTCCTGTGTTGGTCTACTTCAGTTCAACAAGTTATTCTTTGCACTCTTTCTATCAGAAAAATTTATAGAGTGCTACGTTCAGGTAGCTGTAAGGCCTACAGAATTACTTACTATGTTGGTTAAAAACACCTCCATCCCTATCCCTCATCTGGTCTAATTTATAAGAGTGGGGGGAGTGGCAGGAAGTCTAACTGGGAGGTATCATCTCTGGACACCATATAAAGCTTGGCAACAAAAACATTTAACTGTATCCATAAAAAGACAATAGGTAACCTCTAAATACAAATGGACTTCCGAGAGCTGAACAATGACTTTCTTCTCACTGCTTTTCTCAACCAGTCCCCAGTATGCGGCAGGACAGCAGTGTTGCTATGACTCCACAGGGACCCAAATCCTCACGCATGACTCCACAGGAGGCAGCACACCTGATCGAGGCCATGACTGGGGTTCACCGCCTTTCATGAAGCCTCCCCGTATACCTGGCTTTTCCCATTGGCTTTACGATGTCATCAGCTTCTATTACTGCTGCCTGTGGTCTGATAATTGTCACTTCTATATGAAAAAGCGGCCCTCCAGTGACTGCAGGACATATCGCCCTCCTCGAGCCGGTAAGGGCTTCAGTATTCAATTATGGAGTGTAGCTTTTTGATACAGTGTTGGCTTTTAGAATATCTGTATAGGAATGTATGTCAGTTGACAATGGTGAGGGTACAATATTCTGCGTCAGATTTTCATGGACGGTTTCTATTGATCTATCAGTGGCAAAATCTGTTTGTAGTTTTTAATTGTCCTGCAAGATTTTCTGCTGTTGAGTATCTCATTAACCCCTGAAACCTAAATAGCTGAAATTTAGTAGTCCATGTCCATGACTTCCTATCATCAGTGGGCACTTTCTCAGAAAGAAGAGGTTTAGGGATGGTTAATGACAACTTGGCAGTAGCTAGAAAAGCTGTCACGCTGAAAAATGCTACTCGTATTAAATATGGAAGTTTTACCATTTACAAATATGTCTGTTGTTCCTGCCCCTTGCTTTTAAGTAGGCCTGAAATCTTGCCGTATCTCTATTGCTGCCACATATCTTGCTGTCTTCTATGATACAGGGGTGCTGTGTCCAGCAGGATTGCGGCCTGCCGTAAAGAAGGAAAGTGCAAAGAGGCAGTGGTTTGCTTCAGGCAAAAAGGAAAAAACTGCAGAGGGCACTGAAGGAGGTAGCTAGGACATGATGTGACATAACAGAAGACTCTCCCAGGACTAACAATAGTGGAGAGTGACAGTCTTTCCTAATTTCTCCCATCAAATTTTCCCATCTGGAAGCAACTAAGGAATAGGGAGCTGGGAGCCAACTGTGATAGTAAGGCTGGAAGGGCAAGGTCCTTGTCAGGCCACGGCCCAGTCCTGAGTGAGGCAAGCAGGGCAGACACGGTGATGGCAGCAGCAGTCACCTGAAAGTCCAGATCTCCAGGCGAGTTTGTGGTGACGAGGCAGGTTCGAAGGAAAGCTGAGAAGTCAGTCTGCCAGACAGGGTCAAAGATCTGGTCCGGTGACGGTAACCAGGGTGAGACACAGTCCAGTGATTGTCGGGTAAGTCTGTAGTGACAAGGCATGTCCAAGGACAAGCCAGAAAGTCAGTTGCAGATTTGTGTGCAGATCAGCAGGGTTCACGGCCAGGCGCAGGCATGGATGTGTTGGAGATGGAGACAGATACACCTGTGACATAGCTCAGGCAGGGACTGAAGGCCTGGGCCTGAGGTTAGATAAAGCCCATGGATAGAGGGTATAGGTAGAGGGCCCGGTGGGACTGGTCTGTGCACTTAAGGCTTATGAGTGTGCTCAGGCCCTGACAGTTCCACTATGGGAAAGAAAGGCTACAACATGCCTCTCTTAGGCAGAGACATATTGATGAGGAATGCGAAACACACGGTCTTGCAAAAAGATTCTGAAATGTACTTATGCCATGACATCCGTCTCTCAAACCGGACAAAAATCCATCATGGAGCTCTCACTAAGCACCGCAGATGCTCGTCTTTCTCCCAGAAAGTATATGCCAAACTGCCTGTGCTACTGCACAGCCAGGAGAGTGTTCATTAACCTTGTGTAAGCCTAAGCATCTGAGAAAACTAACTCCTAAATGCCACAGAACCATCTGCAAAGATCTTAATGCTAAAAGCTTCTCAGAGCATGCCAAAGATTAATGCAGTGCAAAATCATCTCAAACAAAAAAATGTCACCTACTGTGATACTTCCAGAACTTCCCTGGAACATGAGGTGCTGGGCTTAAACACCTCATTTGCCCTATGTGGAGAAATTACTTCAACATATCACTTAGGGGCAGGGCTTTTTTACTGTGATTTTCTGTTGTAAGTGTTCGTTTGCTACATGCATTTTTGTCTGAAAATCTCAAGTGAATGCACTAACGACTGAGGAGAAAAAAAAAAAAAAAGGTCTTCTTTCCCTTGGTCTGATGAACCTGATTTGTCAGAGGGACTCTTTCTCTAGGCAAAGATGGAGAGAGACAATGGTCCCAAAATACCTACCCATCAAGCAGTTAAGAATCTACTTGTCACATGGATGTCCACAGTGGTTGAGTCATACTTCAGATAAGATGACACAACTTCAGCTTCTTTTGCTGAAGGAGTGAGGGGCCTTCTGACCTATTACTGATCTAAAGGCAAAACCAAGGATGTCTGCTGAGGTCCAGAGATGCGTTGGGGCTGAGTATCACTGCCATCTCTCTCTGTTCAGGACAGATGAGACTTCAAAGCCCCATCCCATTTCTCTGACTGTCACTTCCAGCTACATTTGGAAGCTTTCTGGTGAGCTGCTTCTAGAATAGCCTTGTGCTGGTGTCCAAATCTCCCCATACATTGCAAGCAGATCAGGCTTCAAGCCTGACAGTGAGGATTCTGGTAGGGGATCTACCAGGTAAGCACTGCTGCCCTTAATAGCCTTTTCAAATGCAGCCCTAAACACTGGCCGATGAAGATGACGGTAACTGGAATGACACTTCTCACTGTTCCCACAGTGCCGTTCAAGGTTGTCATGGCTGTTCCTCATGTCACATTTATCATGCATCAGTCTTGCATTTTATTCCTTTGTTTAACTGCCATTCTTCCGATCACAATGAGATTTTTCTTCTTGTGTAATGAGCTGTGATTTGTGCTTGTTCTCATTTCTCTTTTTGCTTTTAAAAACAGCAGCTGCATTTGGGGATCCTCACTTCCTCACATTTGATGGTCTGAACTTCACCTTCAAAGGCCAAGGAGAGTACACGTTGGTAGAGTCTGATCTCTCATCCCTAAGAGTGCAAGGGAGGACACAGCAGGCGCACTTTCCCAATGGTAAGTTGATAAGAGAGGAAGTAGTGATGACAAATAATAGCTTCTGAGATTGCTTGATTTGCACTTTGCGGCATTCCTCCTGTCTTCTCTAGTCTTCTCCTTTTTCGGCCATTTGAGAAAGGTCAATGTTTTGAAGCTAGTCAAAACGCAGACAAAATGTTCAAGAAAAAAAACAATTCCCAATCAAAGATCATTTGCTAGTTTTATTGGGTATGAGTAACGGAATTGCAAGGTTTTCTGTTGTGTCTAAGAGCTCAGGAAAACAATTGTCATTTCTCTCCACGCCTATTTCCATCTATGAGGAAACAGGGCCAGTTCTAGGAAACAGTCAACAGCTGGTAACTCGCAGATGATGAACTTTGGTAGTAATGTAGCTGAAAATTACTAGAAAGCAGAGAAGTGTATGCCATGCTTTATTTTCTTTCTGTGTTAGGTGTATACACACGCATGTGTTCATGAGTAAAAACATCCCAAAAGGAGCTGAGAAAACACAGTTTCGATGGGGAAAAAAATCTTTCTGAGCACCTCAATCTAGCAAAAAAGTACAGAGTATCTAGTGAGAAGCTGGTTAAGGCAGTCATTTTTTTAATCAAAGGGCCTGATTTTCCTGGTATTTTAGCTTGTTTGTACAATGAAACCCAGGGCAGAACAAGCTTTGTGGAGGTATTTGTGGCATTCATCAACTGAACGGGTAGATTGCAAACCAGCCTGTAAGAAGGAGATTTTCATATACATGCATTTTAAATTGAGGTGAAAAAATTATGAAACAGCAGAATGGGATCATGCTTCTCATTACAACCTGAAAAGCTTTATGTCAGATACTTTTGTTTATGCTTTTCCTGTATCTAGCGCTATTTTATGGTGCATAAAATAGCATGCTTGCCTCAGGAAAGGATATTCCAGCTGGCCTCAGAGATGCACTTCAAGGATTTGGTACTTCAGGTAGAATTACAAGGATGGACTAAAAATTGTCTGTGGATTTCAGCACCCCTGTAGAAATAAATGCTTATAGAATCATAGAATCATAGAATCATTAAGGTTGGAAAAGACCTCTAAGATCATCAGTTCCAACCATCAACCCATCACCACCATGCCTGCTAAACCATGTCCTGAAATGCCATGTCCACACGTTTTTTGCACACCTCCACCACCAGAGGTGGTGACTCCACCACTTCCCTGGGCAGGGAATTATACTGCATATCACATTGGATAGGATGGAGATTATCAAGGAAATATTTTTCTCTTGATAGATTTTACTGTGTTTGTTGTAGAACTGTTGTGAGTCACTAAGCAGTTAATTCTGAATATCAGTTTCCTAAATTTTTGTTCACTCTGTGTTTTTTTTCTGTCATGCCCTTCCTGAAATTATCTTTGGTTTTCCCAGGCCTTACTGACAGGACTGAATGTGCAAGAAAGAGATCAGCTGGTCTTCTTACGTAGCTCAGCCATTCCCATTGGGATGAAGAATTTAGAATTTCCAAACTTCGTTAGCATTAAACATTTTTCTTTCCGTATACTATACTGGTAGGAGACTTTTACTACGGGGTTTTATGTGACTTACATGCTTAGCAATTCCCTCAAATATAAACAATCGTATTTAACCATTTTTAGGAAATATCTGAGGGTTTTTTTGCTTGTATCATTCTAACCTTTCATATATACTTTATATCATGTTGGGTATTTTGGGGGGTTGTTTTTTTATTTGGAAGGAACTGAGGCTCAGGTGACAGGCTTGTCTGCAGTGGCTATGCAGGAGAACAACTCTGATGTGATTGAGGTACGGTACTCGGAGGATTTGAATCTGGAGGTCCTGCTGAACCAGAAGGTCATCAGCTTCTCTGAGCAAAATTGGATGGACCTGAAAGGTTAGTCACAAATACCAGCCTTGTAAGCTATTGTATTCCAATGGAGCCCATATATAGTTAAAATATCTCTAGATGCATGTGTTTCGACTCTCTTTTCAGTGTCCTTCTGCGAAACAGGCTGCAGGTCACTCCAAAAACTATGTAAGGAGTGAAACAAGGGACAGGCAATGCCCCAGGTCATTAGAACTTATTTTATTATTACATGACTTTCTTCAGTTCGGTTGCTGTCAGACTGAGGCAGAATCAGCGGCAGTGCACAGCTGGCATGGGCCTTGGTGAAAGAAATCATATTGAGATCACAGGGTACAATGCCCTTTCCATCCAATTTGCCCATCTGGCCCTGTCTTTATACTAGCTCAGGGCAGGATTCCTCTGGCCCTTGGGACTGATGACAGTTACAATATGGGCAGGAGTAGAGCTACCAGAGTCATGGGCTACACGTCTTCTTCCCAATAGCCACGGATCAAGCATGCTGCAGAAAAGCAGACCATGGTTGGCTGTGTTCCCATGGAGAGGTGTAAGCAGGGAATCATGGTACAGGTGAGCACAATCAGAACCTGCAGCCTTCCTGCTTCTAATCAGCATTACTGGCAGTTATCCTAGCTGGATAGGATAACATAGGTAACTGGAAGCACCTATGCTGTGTCCAGGAAGAGGCAGAGTCATCTGATTTGTCAGTAGACTGGACTGTGGCACGTTCTCCCCTCCCAGGATGTCCAAATAACATAAATGACAATCTTTACCAACAGCCGGTGCTTGCCTGAACTTTCTGGGATGCGAGAGGAGTATGAAGGGACAGAATGCAATCCTGGCAATGACAGTGAAGGGTTTTAACAGGTGCCTTCAGCACCTACATCCTCCATGTCCTCTTTCATTGACTTGTAGAGTGGTTTTCCTTCTCATCCCATGGAGGGTGAATGGAATAAAAAACTCCTTACTCCACGTTCTGCTTTGAGCTTACTGCATCTAATGCAATGAAACCTGCCAAGCAAAATGAAATACAGTAAAACACAACTAAAATATATACTAAAATAGAACTGAATTTTGCATTCACCTATCAGGAGATTTCTTGATCGGTCAGATATTATTCCTCTACTGCTGAAAATACTATGAAAAGTTGATTTTTTTTCCTTCAGGCACGTGATCATTTGATTAGTCTTTATAAGAATTTGACAAATACTTTAAACATTACTAGCATTTTAACAGTAAGCGTCCTTATTCAGCAGAGGAAGTTTTTTGTGGTTAGCAATTAGTATTCCTCAAATGGCTGGAAAATATAATGAAGAGCAGAGGGAAGACTACATTAACAAGGAGCTGCAGAAGCAGAGAGATGCAGGAAGGAAAAGAAAATGGAAAGGACAGTGATGGGGCTTGGAGAAGAAGCCATATTAGGGAGGTCTTGACAAGACAATCAAGAAGCAGAGGAAGCCTGTGACCACTGAGACCAGTGCTTCCAGCTCACAGCCACTCTCTGATGTAATCATCTCATATATTAAAGCTTCTGCCCTGTAACGGGCACAAACTGAAGCATAGGAAGTTCCGTCTGAACATGAGGAAGAACTTCTTCCCTCTGAGGGTGACGGAGCACTGGAACAGGCTGCCCAGGGAGGCTGTGGAGTCTCCCTCTCTGGAGATATTCAAGACCCGCCTGGACAAGGTACTGTGCAGCCTGCTGTAGGTGACCCTGCTTCGGCAGGGGGATTGGACTAGATGACCCACAGAGGTCCCTTCCAACCCCAAACATTCTGTGATTCTGTGAACGCTAGCAGAAGGCAGTGCAGCTTATATCATCTGTGGGTTCTTTTTTTGCTTCTAGTCTGTAGTAGCCATCTTACTGCAGTTGTAGGTATGAAGGTGTGGCATCCCTTTAGATGCTTCTCAGAATGTAGCCCTGAGTGGAAGGGAGGAAAAGCTTTTTGAAAAATGGTTAAAACTAATGACACAACAATCTGTCCACAATGGATGATTAGTTATTTTGTCCTCTTCCTCTCATTGTTATAGGTCTCTTCCTCCATTCTACAGCTGACCAGAACATCACAGTCATGTTCTCTTCTGGGGCTGGAGTGGAAATAAGGGGAAGCGGAGGATTTCTGACACTGACAGTTCTGCTCCCAGAGAAGTTTATGAATCACACACAGGGTCTCTTTGGAGTAATGAATGGCAATACAGAGGATGAGTATACTTTCAAGAATAAAACCACCATGTCAGTTCACGCAAGTCCCCAGCAGTTGTTTGAGTTCGGAGCTAACTGTAAGTCATTTCTCTGGTCTATTACATTTTCTTTACAAATTCAGAACAGCTTGTGATAGCTGTACACAGCTAGTCTGTGTACAGACTAGCAAATGAAGTCTGTGCTAAGCAACCTGTACTGGGGGAAGAGATGAGATTAGGAGAGCTATGTGCTCCTCTACCCAAGTGGGTAACATACCTAGCTGAATGACTGAGGACAAAACCACGACCGAGTCTCCTGCACTTTGTTCCATCAAGGGTCAGAGCTCATATTTCACAGCTTACACTTCCAGAATTCCATCTACTGTGATCAACAGAATGCAGCATCACCAGACTGAAGTGTTATAGAAGTATAGCAATAGCCAGGGTCAGCTATTTTTTTCAAGAATATTAGCAATGTTTCCATCAAGAACCATGCTGACAATTTAAAAAATCATTTATTAAATCACAATTTAATAATTGCCCCTTTAAAAAGGGGGTGAGTGTGCTGGTGGGGTGGGTGTATATGTGTAAAAGAATGGCTAGTTTCACTTAATGAAAATGACTAGGCTGCTGTATCTAGCCTGCAGCATTAGACTGGTCGGCATTCCTCCTGACATCAGGTTAGAAGATGGGCCAGAAACCTGATGGAAAATACCCTCTGGCTACCAACTGATCTCGGTATCAAGCACAGTGTAGCCATACTCCAGCATTCAGAGTGTACTGAAAAGTCTCACTTCTCCTACTTCAGGAAGTTTCCTGTTTAGCAGAGTGAAAACAAAAAGCAGGGTCACGGCAGACATGATAAATTTAGGGACATACAGGATCAGGATTTGTGTTACTTTTAATGTTTGGTTTAGCTAGCTCTGTCTGAGCTGCTTCTTTATCACCATTTTGCCAACAGGCATCTAAAACCACAATTATTTGGATCTAATTTTAAGTAATTGATCAAACACCAGGTTAACCAAACACCAACTTCAGTGCTAAGTTAAGATGCTGCATATGAAAAGCAAAATAATCTTGAGTAGAAGGAAGCTGTAGGGTTTTGTAGATCTCTTCCAGCTCTAGCTGCATTTACGTAAATAAGCACTTGGATTTGTAGCATAAGGTGATATAGGTGTGTAGGCAATGTTACATATTAATATCTCTCACTTTATTTCTCTGTCTCCCAAGGGGCTGTTGAAAATGGAACTTCTCTTTTTACTTATGACACACAGTTCTTACTGAACAGTTTCTTTTATGGGGAAAAGCACAATGCTTCCTTTTTGCCCGTGTTCTTTCCTCATGAAGACCCTGATGATCCCCTGGTGAAAGAGATGGTCTTGCTCTGTGACTCTGACGCGTTCTGCAGATTTGATGTCCTGACAACAAGAAGCCTTCAAGTGGGAAGTTCCACAAGACTATCTCATCAGAATCACAAGCTGCTGGTAGAAAATCTAGAGCCAGGTGATATAACATTCCACAAACCATCCATCATAGTTCTTTCTGCAGGGCATCTCAACAGTTAACACTGTTCAAGGACGCTTTGCTCAACCGTAGGTTCACACACCTGTAAACACTCTTATTGGGAAGAATTGTCCTTGTACCAGGAAAACTCTGCACTGGTAGGATACTTAGACAAACACAAAAGAAGTCTCTTTCCGTTTCTTTCACTACTGTGGAACAACCCTTATCTTCATTTTCTATGCTTGTACCTGTCTTCCTCAGACTTAAAAAATCAAATAAAAAAAAATCAGGAAGTATTGTCTTCCAGTTAGCATAAAAATCTTTGTCTTTCCATGAATTGCCACTAAAATGCCATTGGAATCATTATGATGGAGATTTGCTAGTCCAAATCCAAAATATGTTAACCAGATCTGTGTTTTTTACTAGTGATCTCTTGTGGCTGGCTGGATCATCCAACCAACGGAAGAAAGAATGGAACTAACTACCTACTGGGATCAACCATCAGTTTCATCTGCAATCAGGGCTATGAACTCCCTGGTTCAAAGGAAAGAATTTGCCAGGTGACGGGGGCCTGGTCTGGAGATACACCCAGTTGCATCCTGACAACAGGTCTGTTTCCTTTTAAATGTTACAAATTGACATTAAATATCATTCTCACGAACAAGGCAATCTCAATATACGATGATGGCCCTTGACAAAAGCAACTTCTCTTACTTGGGAAGACATTGGACATGAGTTTCTGGAAAGATTAACATTCAGATCTAAATAACAGGTGTTTTATGGTGTTGAGGGTTTTTTTATTATTTCATGCATCTACTCTTTCTAAGGGTTTAGAGCTACATACTTCCCTTTCTCTAGGTTTGGCTGAAAGGAACTGGTAGTCATGCTTCTTGAGTGGATGACCTAAAATAAATTTCAAACTCAGCCTCAGAAAAACAGGAAAGCATAGTACTTAGGTAAAAATGATTCCGTAATACAAAAATACAAAGGCTACAGAGAGAATCCTATTTACAGCCTTATTTTCATGTAATTTTCTTATGTAAATGTAATGTTCTTTTAGCAGCTTTAGAGATACGCAATCTAAGCATACACGCATACACATAGAGAACTAGAGATTATTTAAAACCTTTCATTTCCACATAATTTGAGCAATTTTTCAAGTACAAATGATGGCACAACCCCCAATCATTTATTGTCATCCTTTGTTCTGTCATCACTAATACAGTTTTAACTTCCCTTGCAATTAATGGGGGCAAACGTATATCCAGTCTAAGCCATCTGAGGGCTGAGTTATGAAGTCACACACTATAAAAGGGGTGCCTTAAGAGAAACTTTGCAGGAAAGGACCTGAGGGCCCTGTGGACGCCTAGCTGAACATGGGCCAACAGTGTGCCTTTGTGGCAAAGAAGGTTCATGGTGTCCCAGTCTGCACGAGGCAAAGTATTTCCGGCAGGTTGCGGGAGGTGATCCTTCCCTTCTGCTCAGCACTAGTGAGGCCACACCTGCAGTACTGTGTCCAGTGCTGTGTTCCTTAGCACAAGAGAGACATGGACGTGCTGGAGAGAGTCCAGTGAAGGGCCACAAAGATGATTAGGGGACTGATGCATCTCTCCTATAAGCAAAGGCTGAGAGAGCTGGGAGCTGTTCAGCCTAGAGAAGAGAAGGCTTGGGGTACAGGGTGGGGGAGGATCTTATCGATGTATACAAATACAGTACCTGAAAGGAGGGTGCAAAGAGGATGGAGCCAGGCTGTTTTAAGTGGTGCCCAGGGATAGGACCAGAGGCAATGGGCACTGACTGAAACACAGGTGGTTGCCTCTAAACATCAGGAAACACCTTTTTACTGTGAGTGTGATACCGCACTGGCACAGGTTGCCCGGAGAGGCTGTGGAGTTGCCCTCCCTGGAGATATTCAAAAGCCAACAGGACATGGACCTGAGCAACTGACAGAGTAGCCCTGCTTGAGCAGGGGAGTTGGACAAGATGACCTCTAGAGGTCACTTCCTACCTCAACCATTCTACAATTCTGTGATTCGAGAGCGGACACAGCCCACATTTGTTGGAGGCTTCCACTCTTTTGTTCTAAGGGATTATGTTATCTCAAAACATAAGGTATTATTGCATGCCAGTAAAATTCTTGTTAATGCTGTAATAGCATTTAGTATAAATAACAAAATTTATTACCCCTTTTGTGCACTACTATTAGATTTTCAATTAGCCTGGGATTGTTGGATATAGTAGCAGTTAAGCTGTATCTACAACTTACAGGAAACTTCCCAGTATTTCCTAACAGTTTCAACTTTGTTTTATTCCTATGCCCATTTACACTTCAGATGTCCTCAAGATGGCAATGTTTCAAAGTACCAGGGTGATGCAAGGCCACATTGCATGTTGAAGTACTTTTAATGCTGAGTTAATTGTTCCCAAAAGTACTCTTTAAATAATTCATATCAACCGATTCTCCATTCTGAGCACCTTCCAAAGCAATGTGGAAAGTGTATAACACATCAGTAGTGAATTCTTGGCCAGCTGACACCTTTCATCAGCCTCTGCAGGCCTGCACCAATTGCTCATTCATTTCCAACATGGTTCTGCATGTTTGGTGATATTTGTGAGATGAACCACAGTGAGTTTGGGCAGCAGACTGTGGACTTCAGCATAAAAATTATTTATTGAACATTTGCACATACAAAACAGGAAACATTGCTCAATTTTAAATAGATGAGTGGACATTTATGGAGTGTTTTCTTGGACCAGGCGTTGTTAGTAATTGATATGCAACTGATTGTGTTCACAGGGGCCAGTCTCAGTAGTGATACTATTTCGAAAAGAGTGAAACTAGAGATATTTCAAAACATTTCTGTTTAACGTGACAGGCCAGAGCATACAGAGTACTTTAGTTAACTGCTGAAAATATGAGAGATTAAAAAGTTTAGCAGATAATTTTGCATGCTTCGTAGTTCACAGTAATAACAGATTGTCTGTCAAAAGTCTTAGAAGCATGAAATCTTTAGAAAGTAAGGCCAGATCTTAAAAAGTCAGTGGCAAAACATTTTGCCCAGCTGAAAGCTAAGAACATTTTTCCATTGCTGCCATCAACCGCATACGTAATGTATAGGAGCCAGTCAGTCTCACTAAGCAAACTGGATGCTGACGTTTACACTAGAGAAAAGGGGGCAAAAAAGTCATCTGTGAGAGACTGGAGGGAAGGAGCTGGAAGATACGCAGAGATTAACTTCATTCAGAATGATGGAGATGTGCCACAGCTCTATGGATATCAAACAAAAACCGCAATGTTTTCCAGGACATGGTATCCTGAAAGACGACAAAGAACAACAAGGTGTGGAAGAATTTTGTTGATCTGATTGCAACAAAGACCTTCCTTACTATTTGATGTTTGGCGTTGTAGTTCATTTGCAATGTGAGCCACAAATGATGATTTTTGTCAGCCTCGGGAAGCTGGAGTATGGCAATGCTGCCCATAGCAGCAGGACGCTGACAATACTGACAACTGATCGAGACAATATAAAATACAAATTGCATAGCGAGTTCTTCATTCATTTTTTTTACTGCTGTTCCCTAATCATGGCATTCATATCTAGGCTTGTTCCTCGTTTTGCATCATAAGATATGCTGCTGGACATCAGTGTCTGTCTGAGAAGGTTGTTTTATCGACAGGTCCAAGTGTCTCCAGAGAAGACAGGCAAAACAGTCCAAAGTTCCTCCCATTTATATCTAAAACCCTAGCATTGTTATAGCATGGACAGCTAGTACTTGCTTTTCACTAAACACATTTCCATCTCCAGTTTAAGACACCACTGGAATCCAGTGCCAGTTTTCCTTACGTTGATTCTGAATTCAGTGTAAGTACAGAAAAGGTCTTCATGTTGTCTAAATCTGTTGTTAGTGAGAGAGATCAGTTTTCTTCACTGTTTTCCTCTTCACACAGCAGAGTGCTGCTGTTTCACCAACACCCATTTTATCAAGTCCTGTGACAGAGGGCCTTCTTGATGCCACAAAAATGCTGACAAAATTAATGGACAGCCCTTCCAAATTTCTGGGCACCTGAATGGGTGACCACTGACCTATCCACTGTGATTAGTGGTCACATTTTTACTTCTAGCATGAACTATTAAAACACACTTTTTCAAATTATTCCTTTCATGCTGGTCAAGAACACAGGGCCCAGCCCTCTATCATTCTCAGCTTCTAGGAATACTTCTTTATAGTGCTGTGCTGATTACACTTGCTGCAGTTTTGTAGCACATCAGATTCAAGCTCTGTATTGCAAATCACCAAGGGTTTTTAGTTGCTATATGCTTCTGTTTTTCAAAAGCTAGAACGGTTCAAATAAAGGCATGAGGATTATGAAAACTGGATAGGAAGAGAGACGGAAACAAGAAAATTGAACGCCAGTTGTTTTGCAAAATCCATTTCTGTATTTGAAATTTCAAATGCCAACTATGCTGTTGGGCCTGCGTATTGTTGCCTTTGAGTTTTGCTTCCTTGAATTAAAGTTTCCATGGAAATCCTCTGCTAATAATTATTTTGCTATGCTGCTAATTACAATCCCACTGCAAGTCTTGCCAGTACCAGAGCAACCTCCCTTCACAGAATATCACAGAGGAAGAAAAAGAAACCATCCAGCAAAAGCAAAAGAGGAGAATCTAGTAAAATCAGAAGTAAAACACAGCTAAAAATTATAAAATCTTAGCAATATATATACTTATAGTCTGTTTGTGACGGACAATAATTTGGTGTTGTTAAATGCAAGCTGGTTTTGTCTGTCTTTAGTTTTTTCTTTTATTTTCTTTTTTCCCCCCTCCTCTTCTTACTTTTAGATTCCATTTTCCAGGCTCAGGCTCCGTGTAAATACAGTTTGTTTTGGAAAGTTGTCAGAAATCTCATTAGTCATCTGCACTTTTTTTCAGTTGAGGATGCCAAAAAACATTAGGTCTTCTTATAATGGAACTGTTGTCCGTCTCTATAATTTCCAGCAAACCACGTTAAAATCAAGATATATAACCTGAGATTATAAAATAAATACAAAAGATTTCACAATAGAGGCAAATAATCATTGGACCAAACTAACGAGGCCAATGGTAGGTTCTCATCACTTGGCAGACACGGGGTACCTGCTTATAAGATGTGTATAAGCCAAAGAGAAGGTTTTGAGCCTTGTACAGAAGTTCCTGGATGAAGGACCAATGCCTGTGAAACAGTCTGTGTATCCAACTTCTTTTCTTAAACTTCAGCATGAACCAAATTAGAAATGAAATTATCCATTCTAGGATCACGGAAGTGTCTGCTATATCACCCTGCCATCACTGTGTGCTAGGCTGTAGTTTGGGCAGTTCTTCCTGCAGGCATGACAAAGCGATGGAAGGAAGGGCTGGCAAAAACACAGCCCAGATGCATTAAAGCTCAGATGCACCACTATTCACCTGTCTCTAAGTAGGCTATAGTGCTCTCACTAGGTGCTGAAAAAGGGCAGAGCATTGAATCTACTTTGACATTAAGATACCACAGTGTCTCAACTGTGAGGAAATACACTTCTGTTTGACTCTCTGACACTGAACCTGCGACAAAGATTGCTTACACTAGGACTTGCAGTTTTTCAGCAGTGGTACTCCAGCATGCATTTTCCTTAAAAGACACAGTATTCAGTAAGCATTTTTTGTCCCAGATGATTGACTCTAGATATTGCATCCCCTAAACTTTTACCACTCCTCTTATGTGTCATTGAAAATTTACCTATGTGATATCTTTAGATTTTGTTGCTCACCACAGCTGTACAGCAACTGGCTAGCCCTGTCCTACATCAGTAGCAAAGTGACAGAACTGGTAACCCACAACTGTTCAGCAGAATAAGAAAACAAGAGGAGATTTGTTATCCAAAATTTGTTTCATATCTGGTTTCTTTCTGTCTTTTTGTGTGTCCTTATTATGCAGTTGCAGAATTAAATTGACACTTTTAGTGTGTTCATACTGTCTGACACAGTTCCCCATAACCACATCAGAACAGTCACTTTTGCTCTCTTTTAAATAGAGCATTAAGCAGCAGAGGCAGTTTCAAAATTTTAATCCCAAAATAGGGGCAATTTTTAAAGCAATCAAACCCGATGGAAAAAGGATTGAAAAATTGTCAGTTGTTGGGATTTGCAGTTCTGCATAAATATAACACATTCATGATGTTGACTACCTATTAACCACTAGCCATCCTTTCTTTGTGTTAGAACAGCTTTTGCGGACAGCTGCCCTAACTGTCAAATGTAGGAATTATGTGAGTTCCTACTCTTTATCAGTTTGTTCCACAAAGAACAGTAAAATTAACAGTATATGTACAGTTTTAAAAATTGTCACGTGACTACGTTCAAATAGATATGAAGAAATGTATCAATATCTTCCTGTTCTGTTGTGGCTGGTCTCTGTTTTTCAGATATCAAACAAATAATTCTTCTTGGCTGTGTATTTGGAATAGTCGGTCTTGCAGTCCTGGCACGTCTAACTTTCTTGTGCAGAAAGGAGAGGTAAGACTCAATTGAACTGAAAACACAAATGAACCTGCTAAAGAAACAGCAAGTGTTATGACCTTTTTAATAATTTTTCTCAATGACAAAGAAATCAAACATGATATTTTTCCTGCTACTATCTTCTACAAAAAACATGAAGTCTGAATAGTCCTTGTGTCCTGGTGGAAGACTATGAAGCTAAGATGGAATTGTGCTATCAGGACATGCAAATATATGATTGATTGATTGAATGATTAGGAACAGGACTTTTTGGTCAAAGCAATTTATTTGTTGAGTTGATTAAAAGTGTTCTGTTTCAGAACAGGTGTGCTCATGATAGCAATAGGTAAATTTGATGTATCGTCTAAGGAACGCATTGCAGGACACTATAACTTTCCACATATCTTTGAACATATTCCCACTTTTAGGCATGCATGAATTTGCCTAGAGAATGCTTATGTGCCTCTTGTGCCAAAGAGGTGAATAGAATTTTAAAGATATATCCGTTTGCTCCCCATTCTTGGAATCTTTCTACCACACATAAATAAACTCACTACAAAAGCTATTAAATTTTTAAAAGAAATCTCTACAAAATGTTATGTGGCCAGTAAATTACTTCTTTGAGGTTTTAGTCCTTTGTTTTAAAAGGTTGTTATGATTTCATATATTCTGTGTATTATTCATTCTGTTAGCCAGTGCTAACAAGACACTTAAAAAAATACTTTTGGCTCCGTGCCTTTCTAAGAGGTTCATCATTGCAGAGATTGTTGAAACAGAACCCAGTATGATAGCCATGTCCGTCACTGAAAATACAGCCTATTGAATCTGAGCTAAATCATCAATTAACTGTGTCTATCAGAGGGGCCAGAGACACTGCTAAATTTTCCCACTTCCCTTTAAATCACATAAGCATTGTTTTCTACACTTCACAGAGAACACTCATACGCATACCACTTTTTCTTCCTCCCTTCTACAAAAAAAAATGGATACTCAACAAACGGTAGATAACTGCAGCAATTAATGTTTTTTGTATACCTAAAAATGCATGGACAAAGGACACCACCTGTATTTGCCAATTTTTTCACACACCAGATTCCCACAGACAAAACCAGCTGGTTTAAAACACTACTATTACAACTGCATAGACTTCTCACACTGGGGAGCAGCTTACAGAACTGCTACTCTAAACTCACCATTGTACATCAAAAACTAATGAAAAAATTAGAATGAAGCCATCAACCCTTCTAAACTCTTGTATATTTTGCAAATCTGTAGGTAATTTTCATATTTTACCAAAAGCTTATCATTTATGAAAAAAACTTTGAGATAGTTTAATAAAGTCCATAGCACTCAGCAGGTCTGTATATTTGGACAGCAATAGAGGATACAGTCCTTTGTAGAGCAGTAACAAATTTTTAACAGATAAATTTTAACTAAGGAAGGCTTATTAAACAATTATTGAATCATGAAAGTCTGTCATCTACTGTGTACTGTTCTGGATGTCATGGTAAATACAACTCTGTGACAAGTCATATGTTTTATATAAGCAGGGGAAGAAGCAGTCCTACATCTTGTAGGTCTTTGAAAACTTCTGCCTCTGCACCCAACTCTGACAATCATCCAGAAAAGGAGCTGCGCTTGGTGTTCACTGCTAGGACCATACTTGCATAGTGAGAGAGAGTGAAGAATCTTAAAAAGGAGCAAAGCCAATAGAAATATACAAAAATCCTAATCATTGAACGCTATGTGCTTTTAGATTTCTTTCTCCTTTAACAAACAAACAGAAAAACAAGTAGGGGCTATATTTTCAAGATTTCCACAGCCACCTTTCTATCCTAGAAATGAAAGAAAAGTTTCTCAGATAATAGCATCACAGTACTTAGAATAAAAACTGCAGGAAATCAAAATACCAAGGTGCCCAGTAAATGGGTTTATGCTTTTCTCTCTCAGTTAGTGGTGAGGGTTGCTAGGTAGTCGCATATGTATCTATTAATATTCGGGTGATATATTTCTCTGAGAAAAAAAAAAAAGCCAATGTAAGGTCCAGAATTTACCATTAAATCCCAAGTTCCCTGCTCATTCAGAATTTACTCCTTGATCTTTTTTGTACTCAGAAAACAACCTTCTTTCTAGACCCTTCATTATCAGTGTTTTCAAACCAGTGACATTTGCCCAGTTTCTCCTTTTGCTCCTAGAATTTAGACCATCATACTAGAAAAGAGAAATTGATTGTTGCACAGGGATAACAGCAAACCTTCAGTATTTTCTAATTTCATCAAATCTTGCTCAACTAGAAGGAGTGCTACATATCCTTCAGACACTACTTTTGGCAATTTAAATAGGGTGAATCTTCGGTAGTGTATGAAAGAGGAGGGATGTTGTTCCTTGGGGGAGGTACGCACTGGAATTATACAGAATTGGTACTTTAAAAATCGGAGCCACATTACTCTTCCACCTAGCCCAATATAATTCTCACCTTGGTCTAAGCAATGACATTATGGTAACTACTTTGACAGTCATCTCTAGCCTTACTTATTTATTTGTTTGTTTATTTATTTATTATTTGTCTTTTCTTCCAAAGACACAAAAGCAACCACAAACTTGTTTCAGAGGTTCCAGTTGTATCTGAACAAGAAACAATGAAATTCCAGAGGAGTTTTTAATGAAATACAGACAAAGCATAGCAGAGGATTAAATCATCCACAGCAACAAAGATAGACTTTCCAAACACCAACAATGGTTTTATATAGTATGCTATCATTTGATTTCTGCTTTCAGTATAATGAGTGTTGAATTGTATGGGAAATGCTAACGAACTTCCTGGGATTACATCATGGCAGGCTCAGCCTACTGTCTGTCACGAGCAAAGGACAATGCTTCTGAAAGCATCAGTCTCAAAGTTACGGGCATTAGTTTCTTCTACCAGTCACAACTCTGCCAGCACAACAAGAGTTCTGGCAAAATCAGAAAAGTTCATGATTTCTGTGCACTTGCTTCTTTTACTTGAAAGCTGGCAAAATGAAAAGAATCCTATCCTACTATGCTAGCCATTATCAGAGAAACATTTGCCTTCTCTGGGGCCATGTAAGGGTGATTTAGGTAGATGTGAAAGTGGATGCACTGTCAGATAAGACTACTGGCAAGTCGGGTTGAATTTGCGGGTTGTTGGGGGATTTTTAGTAGGGAAGGAGAGATCAAAGATATTTAAACATTGCATTCTTACATTTTGGCAAGTGTCTGAATATAGATGCAAAGTGGCATTTTGGTTTCAGTTCTGACCTAATTTTAAAAGGATACACTGGGGGGGGGGGGGGGGGGGGGAAGAGGTGAAAGTACTCAGAAAATGAAACTTTTCCTTCCAGGTTAACTTTAGGGTTTTTTTAAATCCATCCTTATTAAACTGCCCAATTAGAGTCCATCTTCAAAACAAAAAAAAATTTCATCTGCACTGGAAAAGTTTGCAAAACTTGCAAAGTTTTCCTTGAATAACTATAACACGCATACTGTTTCTTTTTTATTATCTAGCTGTATTACAGTGTGTTCCATTATCTTCATTAAAAAGTGATTTCTGAACTACTACCTTGTACAGAATCCTTTTGCCAAAAAAAATCACAATTTGCCTTTGCCTACATCCCAAGAGGCTTGTGAACTCAGTTCTGTATTGTGCAACTCTTCGATAGTGAAAGAGTTATTAACTTTTGCAGGTTTTAAATTCCTAAACTACTGGAAAATCATGGTGGTTTCAAAAAGCAAGGACAAACTATGTACCAAATGTACAGGAAAACTAAATGAGTGAACTTACAGATTTTACATTATAATGGGAAAAAGATAAATTGAAAGAAATGCCTTGGATCATGTATTATGAAGTATAAAATTAGTCACTACTTCTTAGTTGCCATTTCTGTTGCCGTTGTTGTTCTTTGTAAAGAGACCACAAACCACGAGCAGAAAATTACAAAATGAGAATGAGTGATCTTGAATAGAGTAAGTTGATATACAAACAAACCTGTTCAACAGAAAGGAAAAATCTTGTAAAAAAAAGAACTTTGAAAGAAGACTGGGGAATGATCATTAGCAACAAACTGGCTGTCAATTGCTAGTGTGCTACAGTTCAGGGGAAAAAAAAGTGCAACTGATGCATACACACACATCAACTGTGTGCAACTGATTAGTGGAGAAGGTGGGCAGTGGAATGAATGAATATGATTTTGCCTAGGAGTGCTGGAAGACTGAACTAGCCTCTTGGAGATATATAAGGTTGATTTTGTGCACTTCATTATCAATACAGTGTTAAAAATTTGTAAGCCTTCTCTGATCCAATGTCCTTAAGGAACAGAATACCAGATTAAATGGAACTGAAATTGGGTGAACAGGTAACACAGTGGGGTCCCAGTCCTTGGACAGAAGAATTTTGTGGGTCATTAAATCACAACGTAGTAATGTCTCATATGCTGTTAGACAGCATGTACCGCAAGGAAGTGCTGCATGCACACACAATGACTTATAAAGGCATATTAGCAGCACTTGATGTCAGTAGCCCAGACTGGGAAGGGAATATATGGAATGAATTAGGACTCTGGGCCTCCCGAAGAATTTGTACATTACTCTGAGAACACAGTCGATTACTATGAATCAGAAGTATTCGGCTTAGCCCATCATAAACAAAGCAGTGGTAAAAACAAGTACCCACAACCACCACAAGGTGTTCCTTCTGGTTGGTCTTGGTAACTCTCCCATCACAGCGATCTCTAATTCCCTAGTTTATACACACACATGCACGCACGTGCATCTGCGCACACACACACTTATATATACGCACACACATATATTCAGTGGCAACAAAATCATGTCTGCTCGCAGTGCTCTTGTGCAACCAAAGTTCAGGATCGGGAACTTGAGCAGAATTTGTGAGCCAGATAACTGACCATACTTCCATATTGTGTCTGTTAGGAGTAACTATCTATTTCTGCATTTACCATTTAAAAAAAAAAAAAAGCATAGCACCAAGCTAACAGAACACTGCTACTGTTTTTTGATATTTAAAAATTCTGCGTTCACTAGGAATTCAGCTCAAAGAAATAAGAATGTGGCACATTATTATGTTGTGATATTAAAATACATATGTAAAGCCATGCTAGTATATAAGTGTTTTTCCACTTTTTATGTATATCACAAAGGCCAAAAGAAATTTAAGCACGTTTTTCACCTCAAAATCAGCCTTACAAATTTATAAGATGGGAGGTTTCTGCATGTTAAAAGTGAGACGTACCACAGTATGTATTGATACAGTAATTAAAGCCTACAAACCGTATGTTGTTGCTGCCTCTTTCACAGTAGCAAAATTGCACTCTCCCTTTCAGACATTTGAAGGTGCCACTCCCTTACATAGCAATGGCGTAAAGGTGCTACAAGGACAAGAACGTTTGCCCTCCTTCTGTTCCTGACAAAGCAAGTGTAACTTTATGTGCCTTTCAGCTTTGGTGTTTTGTTTTTTTTCAGTTGGTTGTTATTTAGCAAAGAAGTACTGCTATTGCTAAAACACCTCACAGGTCAGCTAATAAGCCTTTGTAGAAGTTTAGACAATACCTTTATGATGTACCACCTTGACTGTTTTCTTTCGTCCTTTGCTGTCTGCATGTAGCTTGAAGGAAAAAAAAAAAAAAGCTATCTTTCTTCATGTGCACTTTCACTTCTCAGAAAGCAACACCGCCCTTTTTCTTTCGGTTCCACGGCCTGTTAGCTGCTGTGTGTTTGTCTCTTTGCGTGTCACTGTGGGTATGTACGTGTGTCTCCTTGCGTCCGCGTCTTCAAATGTTTCGATGTGTGCGCGCGTGTGTCCTTGTGTCCCTGTGTGTCCGCATCCGTCCGCGAATGTCCTGTGCCGCGGGGCGGGAAGGAGGGCGAGGAGAGCCCACGCTCTGCCTCGGTGAGTCGGCGCCCATCTGCGTGAGACCCTCTGCCGAGGTCTGTGCCCGTGCCTGCGTGCCCCCGCGAGGCGGGCACGCCCGGCCGCCAGCTCCGCCCCCCACCGGGACGCAGCCCGCGCTGCCAGGAGCTGGGCGGGGGGGGGGGGGGGGGGCGGGGAAGAGGAAGATATATCTCTGCAACCCCGCCACGCAGCCGCCAAGCGGCGGTGCTCGCCGTGCTTTCTCGCGGTGCACTTTATGCACGAGCCGCACCGACACGGCTCCACCGTCCAGTCGTTTCTGTTGGGCGGGAGTTTTACAACGACGCCCTAAACCGCAGCGTGCGGCGTTGGCACCTCGCCGTCCGCGGAGACTCTCACGGTCGCGTCCCTCAGAACGGCGCTGCTCGGGCGTAGCCCTTTGGCGCGCACCCGGAGCCCCACAGCTCTCGCGCAGAGAGGCTGTGCGCCGGGGGGAGGGGGGGGAGCTTCACGGGGCGAATACGAAGTTTGTTGCGTTCCTTTCCTGTCGTCCGTGTGTTGTTCCCCCCCCCCCCCGTCTCCCGCCTCCCCCCCCAAGGGATAATACACGTGTTGCACCTGCGTGCTCCGATTTGCTGGCAGACAACCCCCCGTGGGCCCTCAGCGTGGCGAAGGGCGCGCGCGGGGCTGGCACAGCGGCAAGGCCGCGGGGCTGACGGGCTCCTGCCCGGCCTCTTCCGCGGCCACAGCGGGGGATCTGGGTGCGAGAGGGCAGAAGGGAGTGACGAGAGCGAGACGCGGGTCGCTGCTGAAGCGGAGGAGTCGGGGGGCGGGGGGGGGATGGCCAGGCCGTTCCCTTGCTGACGGCGGGGCAGCCCTGCCTGCGAGGAGGGCCCCGCGGAGCCCCTGTGCTGGCCCCGGATCGAGCACCGGCAGCGCAAACCTGCCGGTGCCAAAAGTAAAAGCAGCAGTTCTGTGCCCCGCGCTGCAGCAGGTTGGGATATTGGTCTCTATCTTTTCCTGTCACATGGCTGGTAATAGGATCCCTCATCTGCCACTCGGCACCTCGCCGGGGCGCAGTTACAGGACACATGCTGTAGGGCCTCCGCTTCCCGCACTTCGCGCTCTTCCCGGCCGTCCGCGACCAGCCCTGCCCCTGGAGCGCTGCGGCTGCCGCCTGTGAGCGCGGTGCGGCCCGGCGGCCGCTGCCCATGGAGCCCCCCGCCCTCGCCGCTGTCCTGGCCTTCTCAGGGCTGGCGCTGAGCTGCTGCCGCGAGCCCGTGCTCTCCGGTGAGTGACGCGTCGCGGGGAGCCGGGAGGGGGGCGCGTTTGGGGCTGCTCCCGAGATCTCCTCGCAGGGCTGAGCGGGGAAGCAGCTGGGCAGCCTCTCCGCGAGCTCCGCAGCCTTGCAGCTGGTGCTCAGCCGCCCGCGGAAGGGTTCTTGCCGCCCGGCAGTACCTCTTCGAGGTCGCGACGACGTCCGTTCGTGCTCGCCTGGTCGGTGCACGGCTCGAAGCGAATATGCAGGGGATATTTTCGTGCGCAGTTTGCCGCGTGTGGGTGTGTGAGGATCTCCCTGTGCTCGCTGAGCTGAGAGCTCGGAAAACTGTATGAAAGCATGAAGTAAGAGAAGTAAGACGAGCAGCGCGTTTCTTTGATAAAGAGGTTTGGTAGCTAGATGTGCAGAACTGAGGCATTTGCAGGAAGAAGGGAGCGTGGGGTGTGAGTACACTTACTGGGAAATGAAATAACCGGTGGTAGCAGGGCAGAGCTGGGACTGCAGAGCCAGAGCTTGGAGGGTGGCCATCTCACCTGTCTGCAGCATGCTGCCAGACCTACCTGTCAAGCACGGACTCCTCTGACCATTCAAGTTCTCGTTCAGCCAAGGAATCTGGGAAGCCTGAAGCTTCACTACCTGTTAGTGCGGTTTTCCACTTAAAATTTGTCTACACCCATTTGTCCTCATCTCAGTTGTTAGTGATGATTTCTCAAGTACCACGGTTCTCCTCTGAGAAACGTTGGCCCTGCTTTGCAAGATCTGAAGTGCCTGTTCCAGATAATCATGGTGTCACAGCTGTCAGACATGTGGTCCTCCTGGATACTTTTTGCGTATTCCAATCGTTGCTATTCTTTATAACATAAAATTTGCTTTGCTTCCTTTTGCCGTGAACAGATATTTGCTCATGACGTTTTTGTTGATGCACTTAATTAGATTTGGAAAATACTTACATAGACTTTCTCAGGGAAAAAAAAGCCTTTTAGCAGAAAGAGAACTCAGAAGGTAAACTTTACAACATCTCAGAAGTTCCCTGAAGTGAGTAAAACGTGAGAGTATTTTCAGATAAGCATGTAGAGCTCTGCTTAGACAGGGACATATCTAGACCATGTCTAACAGTCTGTTTCTAGTACCATTAGGACATGTTTGGTGCACACAGTAGGTACTCCGTTTGCTTAAGTTGAAGAATGTCTTGTGAGGTTTCTGAGCAGAACTGTGAACAGAACACTCGGTATATGACCATGTCCTTCACAGCAGGGTGCATGACAGCAAGTAGAGGATATATCCCAGTGTGAATGTTTGGTTCATAGGCTGTTTGGAAGATTGTATCTTTCTACACATCTACACTTCCATCCTCTAGCTAACTTCGAACTGCATGCACTGGCAGCCGCTAAAGGGGACAGATGATGCCCTGAGCACAAGCAGCTGGGGTGGAGGGAGGAATATATAATGCCTCTGAGTGACAGGGTAGCAAAAGAGAATGGATCTAGAAAGCACTGCCACCTATATGTCTTCTTCTAAAGAACCTGGAAACAGTGCAAATCTACACTTCAACGAGGACCTGTAATTTGTACGGTGCGTACAGAATCTGCAGAATTGCTAATCTGCACAAACTGTACCTCAGGATCTTCTTAACCTGTAATCCCACAGGACCGAAATGGATCAGCTGGATCAAGTTGCACTTGAAGCCAGCAGAATTCTGAAACAACAAACATTAATATTTCTTTTGCAAGGTAGTTTGTCATATGGTCTGTTTAATGCCTATTCCTTTTTTTATCAAATCCATGTCTTAATAAGTTTGTTGTAAAATGCAGTCAAAATACAGACTGCATTACACCATCATTTGCTAAGACAGGAGAGAAACTTTAACTTGTGGAATTGCGTTATGAACAATGACTCTAATTGTCAGAAATTAGTGTGAGTTAACAACCATTTTTGCACCTAGTACTGTGCTACTTTTCACAGAATGTTTCTGCTTCACTGTGTGATGTCTAACAGTTTCTATTAATCCAAACACTGACATCTGCAGCATTCAAACTTCAGTCATACCACATTTCTCAAGTGAATCGGAAATAAGAGATGAGTGAATAGATTGCCTAACATTAAAGGACTGTCTAAATTTGGTGAGTTTTGTATTACAAGGCCAAAGAGATGGAAATGCCTTCTGCAAATGTGAATTTCAGTGAACAAATGTTACTGTTACTTTATATACTCAGTGCAAGAAGTTCTTACTTCTAGTTTCTATATTTATAGTGTTCATTTAATTTCCCCGTCAGAAATGTATATGATCATTAGTCTCTTTTACCATTCTTTGTTTTCTTTCCATTTAGCAATACTGGGTCACCATGGCCATGGTTTTCTTCCTAGCTGAGTCTTTCCTTTGAGCTGCTATTGCAGCTTTCTCTCACAAACCTTGTATTTCTTGTCTTTCTCTGCCTGTGTCTTGTTGATTCAGAGAAGCAGTTCTACTTGATATGCCTTAAGCAATCATCATGGAAATACTCAAAAAAACATTTCTAACCAGACAGATAGAAAATTAAATAGTTAGTCAGACACTTCAGCATATCATGCTTGTACATGCATAAAGCATAACTCAAAATCCAGAGTTATGTGAATGGATTTAGGCAGGATGCCTCTCCTTCCCAAAGAAGTGGGAGGGAGGCAGGGATTACATGGTGCCAGCTGCAAAATTTGCATTCTTTGTCATATCACACCATAATGGTTGTGCAATTGACCACTCCCTCCATCTACATAGTGGCTATGGCCCATCTGATACAATTTCCACAGGGATTCAGTCTGCCATGCTTGACAATGGAACAACAGTTTGAAAACTTCACAAAGAAAGAAAACAAACGGGTGTATTAAGGAACAGAAATTCTTATAGGGCCACATCACACATTCTGACTTCCAGTGATAATGAATCACAAGACAAGCAAGTGTGTTTGCATCTTATGGCTGAGGACCAGCCAGCAGCTGTAAAGCTGTGGCTAATATAACATGGTTGTACTGTATGAATAAAAAGCGAAAAGGTACAAAATACATACTTTTAAGCATTAGAAATAATGGTAACTGCCTTTCATGCTCATGTCCTGATTTGCCTGCTTTCCACATATTCTGGAAGGTATCTGGCCAGTCAGATAGTGATGAAAAAGTGATTAGATTGAAGGTTAGTAATCAAAGTTTCACAAGAATAGCAAGTTCACATATATAACAGCTCACACACTGCCAGGGAGCACAAGTACGGAACTCCACATGTCTGTACATTCCCAGGAATGTACATTCTTACAGGACAGACAGATGGCTAAGTCAAGGTTTGATCAAATGTCAGGTGAGTATTCACTGTGACTACTCTCTGGTTTGGACCAAGGCTAAATAACACTCTAGTTCTGACCAGCAAAAATTATTGCATTTGAGGACTTTAAAAAATTATATGTGTATGTCTCTGTGAGTGTTTGTGTGTCTCTGTGGACGTGTAGCGTGAGAGAGAGATGATTTTAAAACTACATGCAGAGTGCCACTACACTGCAAAGGAGAAATGATCAGCTAACCAGCTGCCCTCATAGCATCACATCAGAATTTAACTTGCTGATTTACCAAATGGGGAGTTATTTTCTAGCAACTTTGAAAATTGTGATTTTAAACAAAAATAATTCTTTCCTGAGGTTTTTTCTTTAGTACGTATCAACTATTGGGTTGTGGGATCTTTTACTGTTACAGTATAGACACCCAAGCCTGATAGTTTTGATAAGAGCTTTTCTTACACTAGTATTAACTGGAATAGTAAAATATTGAAATATAAAAATACTAATTTTTCACTTGGGTAGGTCTAAACCAGCCTTATACTTCCCAAAAGCATTTATTTTGCATCATAAATTAATATGGAATGAGATTATTTTTTCCGGACCAATCATATGACAGTATGCAAATGAACTTTTGGTTCAATCAATAAAACTGCATCTTCAAAGAAAACCATTGCACTGCTAAAAATATTTTTAATAATGACCACAGAAGCCGTATTTGTCTCTTTGATCTCCTGAAGCTTCTTCTGGTTTTAATCAGTGTTCCCACATGAAGAACTGTGGCAACCTATGATAATAGAATCCCTATTCGCATCCATAGGGAAACAAAAATGTTCTCATCTGTAAAAGGTAATTGGTGTTGCTGCCTCTTCCATCCATGGGCCCCTGCCTCTGTTACTGCTGGGGTATCTTGGCATCAGTTAAGTGGTTTCTGTCCTTTCCTCTGTGCACAACTCTCTCATTGAAGTGTTTCTGCTGTCTAATTATACCCTTTCAATCAAATTAGAGACTGCAGCATCTGGTTAATGCCTGTAACTGTTGCCATCTGCACCTAGATACAGTGCTTTCATTTAAGGAGGAGTGCTTAAATTGCAATTTCTAGCAAGAACTAGGAGAACAGTTTAGGTAGAATGGAAATTACTTGAAACTCCTCTTAGAACACTGTGCAAGCACATTCATCAAGGAACTGACACCTAGTCATTATTGGACCTGGTAGCTTTAGTTCCGTATTCTTATATTCTGCTTAAGGACTTTTCTGACTCTTCTGAAAGGGTGCAAGAAAAACAAGTGAGAACTGAGCAGGCAGTTCTAGCATGTAAATTCAAGGAACCTTTATTTTCTGCTCCAGCCTTACAGAACATATAATGTTCTGGCTATCACACCACTGTAATGAAACCCAAGATTTAAATAGGAGCTTCTTTTATTTACCTTTCATTAATGTGAAGATATTTAAAAGAAAACCTTGCTTCTTGTTCGGCAGTAGCTGGTAGGATAATTTCTGGCCTGGGTAGTCTAGTTTCTGCTTGATAATTGTTGTCAACCTTTATTCTCTCTGGCCACTAGTCAGCACTCCAAGTAGCTTCCAGAACTTAAAGCAAACAGATAAAGCAAGTAACTTTATTTCTTCGGTGAAATAGTAACAAGTATGTCATTCTGAATTTTCAGTCTCAAAAGCTACGTACATGCCCCAAACTTAGAAGAGTACTCTAAGAAGTCATTTAAGCCATCCTGAAACCTCCATCTCTTCAGTCTGCAATTTGCAATGTTATTAAATATGTGTCTTTGAGAAAATATGGATGTTGAAGAATGCTCAGAGGATTCATAAGATTTCCCACTTGTCAGCCAGAAAGGAGGACTCTTTGAGAAGTAGATACCTGTTTTCGTTGCTTTTCATCTCATTTGTACAGAAAAGACTGCAGATGAAATTCATATGTTTGTATTCTTTCTGTCTGTGGTAACGTGGCATGAAACGAGAATTTCTCAGGTAACTGGGCCTCTTACCATTAAGGACTTCAGAGCTTAAAAACCAGTATTTGGAAGTCCACCTTAGAAAATCATTGGAAGCCAATGCAGACTCTGAAATGTCAGTGTTTTATCATCAGTGCTTCACTGAGTAAAGAAGTCAGTTGTATTCTGCACTACCTTAATTTTTCAAATGATCCTAAAGTGATGCCCATGTGGAGTGCAGGCAGCCATAGAGTCCCAAAGTAACAAAAGCATAAATGATCATTGTAAGGTCCTTACATCGAAGAAGAAATCAAGACAGATGGAAAAAATTTCTACTACAGCTGCTGTTTGATCTTCCAAATGTTGATCTGGCTCTAATAAAACTAATTGTGAACCTGTATCACACACTGAGCATTCACTCATAGTGGACAACCATCCCCAGACTTATTTTCTGCTTTTTCTTTGTAGCAGTTGCCACTCAATACGTACTTATCTAGTCTCAGTCTTCATTTTAAAAAAAGAGTTATTCTTCCATCAACCATGGCACCTGATGTGTTGAAAACAAAACAGCCCTGACAACACACTGCTGTCCATGTTTTCTCACTAAGGCTCATAAGCATTATCCTGGACTGGACCAGTTGGAACCTTACAGCTTTTCATGACGAGAACCACTTCAACGGTTCTATCTCTAATAAATTCTTGTTTGCAGACATCCCCACGAAACAGTAGAAGCAGCAGGGTCATTAGGCAGTTAATAGAGTGAAATCATCACAGACGTTATTTTTCATCATGGATTTGACACTTCAGACTATGTCTCATATAGAAATATGAGGGGGTTGAAGACTGCAAGATTTGAATGGTCTCAGCTTTCTCTGTGTCCCATATAAAACCTTAGTGATTTAATATAGGTTTATGGTTGACAAGATAGTTTAAACTGAGCCTTGCGTGGATGAACAGAAACTATGTGACAGATCTAGGAAGCTGTCAGCTTTAGCCTCCACAAAGTGCCTGTTCTTCCCTTGCTGTCTTTGCCACCTGGAGAGGACTTGGACACAGTGCAAGTTCTGTCATAGTATACCATAGTCTTACAAAACTTTAAGGAATGAGTCTTGCTGAAATTCATAGAACTGGTATTAATTTCCTTGAGTCACTCCTCTGATGTTAGTTACATTCTAAGAGAAGGGCTTCATAGCCTAAAGTGACATGGAATTATCAACCAACATAAGACAGTTGGATCCAGTGGGTGCCAGAGCAGTAAAGAAGAGGTGGTTGGTGGTGGTGGTTTTATTTTTTTCCCCCTCCCTTCTACATGATAATAATCTACCAAAAAGAAATCAGGTAATTTGAGTAAGCCCAAGAGTTTTACCAATAGTGTTCAGTCCACTCTTTTCTGACTATTTTATTTAGATGACCTCTTCTGAATGAGTTTTGTGCAGACAAATTGGCTGACATTTTTTAAGCTCATCTTTTCACAGAATTATTGCACCAGTGGTGCAAGACGAAAAGAAGGATGGAGGTTCTAACCTCCTCTTCTCCAGAATCTCTTAGGACTTTTGTCTTTAAAGTGCAACCTGAGGATTTGAAGTGGAGATGAAACATTCACTTTGCACCTTCAACACATTGGGAATATTAATTTCATAGTGAGATTGCTAAGGTAGTGTCTTGGCTGTTGTGCATCAAAATATGGCAAAATCACTATGTGTGATAAGTAGAAGAATTCAGCTGTTTACTGCCAAGATACTGAATATGCTGAGATCTGTATCCATGTTACTAGGAATTTTATAGAACACTGTACAAAATTTATCTCGGCAGATCTCAAAGCTGATTGTTCAAGGTAAAAGAATGTAGGACTCAGGACCTGATTTTTAAATGTCAGTATTTACTTGAAAAGATTGCACTCCAATAATATGGCAAAATTATTATTAATCGTTAACAAAATGAAAATTTCCTAGCAAATTCCCTGTAACACAAAAAGGTATGTATTTCATTTGATAGCAGCTGCTAAAGTTTTAATTCCAGTTTTTCTGGGATAATCAGTGATTTTACGTGGTATCTCACTGCCTCCCCTTCTACATTTAGATGCTAACAAAGCCAGGGGAGCTTCACTACAACTCAGCTGGCACATTTTTCCCAAATCTCTTCATAACGCAAAAGAACACAGGAGGCACTGTTACAGCTACCTATTGTCTCACAAACAAAAAACTACAGTTAAGACAAATGAAGAGAGCTCTGACTTTTGCTTTTCTGCAATATTCTTTAAGTACCAGTGCAGTAAAGTTTGAAGAAAATCTATTAAAAAAAAAAAAAGCTGACATGAAAATAAAAGGCAGTTGCTACTGCAAGTTAAAGCATGGGCCAGTCTTAGCAGATCCTAAAACGGTCTGATGTTAACTTCAGTTTAGTCTGTGTGCCAGATTACATTCAGGTATTGTAGCATTCCTTGCATTTCTGAATAGATGTTAGTACATATTGCTTCTCATTTAGAAGTGAGAAGCAAAAAAAGTAATCACACTAAGCTGAAGTAGACATCTTTTTCTGGATGTGTTTGTCACTTCTCACAACTGCTTATTTATGCTGTTACTTTGTTTATCCAGTTTGCTTTTGTTTTCGTCTCTTTTTCTGCCAAAGTCATCAGCTTATATTTTTCTGCTATGACATAGAAAAACTTTCATATTTACTGCAAAGCAAGAGAGGTCTTGAAGAAAGTTTCAACACTGTGGTGACTTTGAAGGGGGTGGTTTTCATATGTTTATGCAAATATCTGTGGTGGCCTGAATATTGGAAACTCAGATTTGCATTTTCAGGTAAATGTGTATAACTCACCTGCATAGCTAAGGCAGTCAGGTAAATTACAGTAAGGAGGAGTATTGACTTTAAGCTTGTTTTTGTTAAATTAGATAGCTGTCTATCCATGGATGATAGCAGTATACATTAATGGGTGTGCAGACACCTCTTCTGTGTGCCTTCAGCAACAAAATTCCATGTAATAGAAACCCTAACTTGCCTAGGCAAGAAAATGCACAGTGAAAGCACAAAAACATCAGCTTTCATCTGCTGTGTAATAAACCCGTGAAATAATCATTATAATTGCACCATTCCGATATTTGTGGGCCCAGACTAAACTCATTTCAAAGGCATGGTTTTAATAATAAATTTTCCCTTCTCCCACAGTATTTCTAAACACAGAAAAGGGTGTACTGTTAATATCAGGATTAAGCTTTCTTAAGGTTTCCTCTTCCAACTGCAGCCATGCAGGTCTTTCTAGCCTTGTTTTGTAAAGTACACTTCATGAGGGACACCTGCGATCAACATACTCCACTTCAGAGCACTCTCCTTTTCCCTCAGGGTGGTAGAACATCTCTGCAGCTGTTAGATGGTTTCTACACAGGATACTATCAGATAAAACAGAAGGTTGCGCAGCCTGCAGTTGGTAGGAAGCATTTGTGACTTTCCCCAGTAATGCTACAGTACAAAGAAATACTTAGAGCAGTGTAAAGCAGGAGTTTTAATTCCGCCATGGACTGTTGTATTTTAATACTGTTTTATATAAATGTATGGATCATAAATGTTACAAATTAGAAACAGGATGGACTTCTTTATGGCACACTAATTATAATGACTATTTCTGGAAGATGCTCACAGAGTGATGGAATGGTTAAGGTTGGAAGTGACCTGTGGAGCTGGTCTTGTTCAACCCCTCTGCTCAAGCACGGTCACCTAAAGCAGGTTGCCCAGGACCATGTCCAGATGGCTTTTGAGTATCTCCAAGGATGGAGATTCCAGAGCCTCTGTGGGCAAACTGTTCTCATGTTCTTTTACCCTCACAGTGCATAATTTAATTAGAAATGGTTTGCATTTTTAGTAAAGGTAAACTTGTTCATGCATATGAACATTTGTTTGATTAGAAGAGATCATTACTAAGACACAGCAAAGCCAGGCAGCATGAGATTTGTAGTTCAGCCGAGAAGGGGATAGAGTATTTAGTGACTAGAGAAAGCATCCTCTGCTTTGATTTCTAACTTGCTGAGTAATAGGAAGCTAGAAAAACAAACATAAATGGGGGAAAATATGAGCGAGGCAGAAGAATGCTGACCTATAAGTTTTAATCTGAAAGCGTAAAGGATTTAGTAGCAAATCACAGTATCATGATTATACTCTACCAAAGGAGGTCCCTTTCTAAGGCAATTCAGGCCAGAGGAAAAAAATGCCTAAGAATTTTTCTAAATCAGGATGTGTTTGCAAGATCCATACCTACAAAATCTTCTACTTTATAAAGCGCAGATACTCACAACTTTAGTTAAAACTGGCATGAGATTTTGCGTAGTATGCTGATAACATAATCTAATTTCATTTTTGGAAAAACTAGCAAGTTAGAGATTCATCCTCATGAGTAAAACACGGGGAAAACAGTAAAAAATGTAGTGTATTTATTCATAAAATGTATTAATTGTTGTAGTTAATTGTAATTAACACAATTGTTAATTGTACTAACCACTCTTCAGACCTAGGTATCTTATGCCTTGTTTAGTAAAGTAATGAGAACATAATCTCTTCAATAGATGTTTGACTCTAAGAGAAAACTTAAATCCCAGACAGCATCTTTAGTTGCCTAAACAATCCAGGAAACATTTTAATGAAAGGAAACATGGTCTCTTGGGGATGGGGTGGAGGGCGAGGGAAGAACAACCAAACACTAAACGTATATACATTATTTCTGTTTTTCCATTTCCATTTCTTCCCAGAATGTTACACAGCAAATGGGGCTGACTATCGTGGCACTCAGAACCAGACCTCCCAATATGCAGGGAAACCTTGTCTTTTTTGGAATGAGACCTTTGGGCATGCTTATAATACTTTGAAATATCCCAATGGGGAGGGAGGGCTTGGAGAGCATAACTACTGCAGGTAAGAAATCTCTCATTGCTACTTACATTGCCTATATACCCAGTGTTACTTTAAACAGTTCACGCAAAATTAGGAAACGTCCTGTGATACAGTGAAAAATGTCAGACCCATGGATATCTAACAGGGTTTGGTTTATCCTGTAATTAGTACCTTGGATCTACAAGCACCATTAGTAGAATAATTTTTTAAACCCAGCTCTGACCCGAAGTCCATATTATATATCCAATCTATAATTTGGCATGATGGAGAAAGACTAGAGATTACTTAAATGAAAAGGTGGCAATAAAAAAATTGATCCAAGTCAGAAGTATGGAAACACTAGTGAATGTCTGTAGGAGACTCTGGAACATAATAGTTTTTATCTTCACCCACAAGCCTGGTTCTGTTATACACTATGTTTCCAAGTTTTGTGCTAATGAAAGTTACGTAGTCACTAAAAATTCTCAGTAAGCATAAGCTGTTCAGTGACTTAGAGTTGTTATTTGAATTCAGAAGCTCAAGTGTCAGTGGTTACAATACCAGCTCAAACCATGGCACATCCACTTTCATTTCCTTGCCTTCCAGAGAAGGCATAGAACCACAGAATCATAGGATGTTTTGGGCTGGAAGGGACTTTAAAGATCATCTAGTTCCACTCCCCTGCCATGGGCAGTGACACCTCCCACTAGACCAGGTTGCTCAAAGCCTTACCCAACCTGGCCTTGGACACTTCCAGAGATGGGGGATCCACAGCTTATCTGGGCAGCCTGTGCCAGTGCCTCACCACCCTCATCATAAATAATTTATTTCTTATATCTAATCTAAATCTACTCTCTTTTAGTTTAAAGCCATTACCCTTTGTCCCATCATTACATGGCCTTGTCAAAAGTCCCTCTCCAGCTTTCCTGTAGGGCCCCTTCAGGTACTGGAAGGCTGCTCTAAGGTCACCTCGGAGCCTTCTCTGCTCTAGACTGAACAGCCCCAAGTCTCTCAGCCTTTCCTTGTAGTAGAGGTGTTTCATCCCTCTGATCACAGAATCATAGAATCACAGAATGGTAGGGGTTGGAAGGGACCTCTGTGGGTCATCTAGTCCAACCCTCCTGTCGAAGCAGGGTCACCTACAGTAGGTTGCAGAGGACCTTGTCCAGGCGGGTCTTGAATATCTCCAGAGAAGGAGACTCCACAACCTCCCAGGTTTTCGTGACCCTGCTCTGGATCCGCTCCAACACCTCCATGTCTTTGCTGTGCTGAGGACTCCAGAGCTGGACACAATACTCTAAGTGGGGGTCTCACAAGAGTGGAGTAGATGGGCAGAATCACCTCCCTCGCCCTGCTGGGCACACTTCTTTAGATGCAGCCCAGGATGTGGTTGGCCTTCTGGGCTGAGAGCGCACATTGCTGCATCATGTTGAGCTTCTTGTCAGCCAACAACCCCAAGTCCTTCTCCTCAGGGCTGCTCTCAATCCATTCTCTGCCCAGCCTGTATTTGTGCTTGGGATTACTCTGACCCAGGTGCAGGACCTTGCACTTGGGCTTGTTGAACTTTGTGAGCATCACAGAGGCCTGCCTCTCGAGCCTGTCCAGGTCCATCTGGATGGCATCCTTTCCCTCCAGCATATCAACCGCACCACACAGTCTGGTGTCTTTGGCAAACTTGCTGAGGGTGCACTCAATCCCACTGTCCATGTCGCCGACAAAAATGTTAAATAGTGCTGGTCTCAATACCAAACTCCTGAGGAATGCCACTCGTCAGTAGTCTCCACAAGTCCTCCATAACTATGGATAGAACGCAGAACAAAAATAAGAACTTCAGAATTTAGGAGCGAAATAAGAACCTAAGATCTTTATAATAAGAACCAGAAATTTTTAGGCTCTGCAGGCTCTTCTCGGAGAGAAGAGAGAGTCACATGCACTTCTACCTTTGCAGGACTGACCAGCGAAGTTTTTATGCCCATCTATACTTGCTATGGAAATAGGTGGGGAATAACCTGATAGATATATTCCTTAAACAGTGATAATCATCAGCTCATCTAGGATGCATATAAAGTTGAGTGGTGTCTCTAACTCACTGGGTAATTAGGACAGAGATGTTTAAACCAAGAGATTAAGAATTGAGTTACCTGGGGCACAGCAAGAAAAGCTCTAATGTTTCCTTCGTGAGAAGGTTCAAACTGCACCTCAATTTTTCTGGAAGATGCCTTTACTTGGCAAGTTATAGGCTTTCTAGGGTAGAGCCTATACAGTTATCACCTTCATATTGAAATCATTCCACCGTAAACAATGTAAATCAGGATAAATGAAGCAAAATTAATATGCAGGAATTCAGCACAATTGCTATGTCACAAAGATAGGGTCCTGGTTCTTGGTCCAAGATCTTTTCCATATTCAATCAGAAATAGACATTCATGAAGATATGACAGAGACAGCCACTTAATGGAGAGGAAGTAAGAAAGCACAGAAAAGAGGTCTTGTGACATACAGCAGACAAATGAACACATTGATGAAAGCAGTCTGTGGCATTTCCAGAGTATTTGATGACTCAGGAGGTATTTTTCATTGAAGAAAATTGGTGAAGGACAAGGAAGAAAAAGACTTCCTCATGATTTTTTCCAGTGGCTGCAGCAGTGCTTCAAAATAGCATTGTTCGATGTGTTGCACCAATGGATCCTGTTTTCAGCCATAGAAAGAGAAAGCATTATTGCCAAGTTCTGAATTTACTATCTTTTGAATCAGTTCAGCATTTTACAGAAGCAAAGAAAAATACACCACCTACAAGAGAAACTCCATAGAAGTTCAGCATTCTCTTTAGCAAATGGCCTGAAACCAAACAAACGCATGAAGCTGTCTAGTATCAGATCATCATGTAAGCGCTGGAAGGACTGTCGTCCCAGCAAAAACATTTCACACCAACTTCACAGCCTCCCTTAGCCCAACACCACCAAATGCATTAACAATTCTCATGACGTGTCTCTCAGTATGCATACTAATATAGAGCTACAAAAAGGCTAGTGGCCACTGAATTATCTCTAATACAAATAGAAGAATCAAGAATGTAATTTTGATTGTTGTTGTGTGTCAATATCGTAAATAGAATGTATCTACAGGATTTTACTATTGGCAGTCATTTCTGGCTAATACTTTGGTTAATACAAAGCAAAACATGTACAAGTTATGCAAAAATGTGCATAACAAACGGAATGTTTATCCAGGTATTCAAGTAATCCTTAGTAGAGTCTCACTTTGCTTAGCAAATGAGAATTTGGTGTTACAAGGAGCGAGAAGCCGATAATCTGGTGTGTAAGCCTGAGAAATAACTTGATTACCAAGTACAGCTTTTTAATCTCAATCTGCTAGATGTTAGATTATCCTCTTTGAACTAGAGTTTGACTGGAAGGTCAGCCATTTCCTTCCTTATGCTATAGCACTTGGCCCAGGAATATTCTCATAGGCATGTTCTTTAGCATGCAAATCTTGTTGAGGCCTTATGAACGAAGATACCACTGTTTTATGTCTTTCTCTGCCATTCATTTGCCTGGTGACAATGAACTAGGTGATCTTTCCTCCTGTGAGGCAACACATACCTCACAAGGCTTTTTTAAGGCATAATACATTGCTTTGAGGCTCAGTTTTAGGGACGACATTTGAATAATCTGATTTTACACATAAATCATTAATCAGAAGCATGTTATCTCTTCCTGGGTGGTCCTAACTTGCAATACTTTGATTACTGCAAGATACCCTGTTAAGATGGAAATGCCTCATAATGTTTCACTAAACTTCATTTCAGCCATAACGAAATTATGAAGACTTCAGGTTTTGGAGATTTTTGAAAGACACTAAATTGTTTTCTAACTGTATGCACTTGTGAGGTTCAAGGCAAGGATTTCTAAAGACATTCATCACATTTCTCTGCAAATTCCTTGCATTTTAAGGCATTTATGTGTGGAGTGCCTTTGCCATGATTCAGTCATAGACATCTGATTTCTGTCATGCAGGTGTAAATCCAAAATCTCCTGTAACTGTGAAAACAAGGAAAATTGTGTTATTTTGAGTACAAGCTTTCCTTGATTTTAGTCTTCTACTTTCTTCAGCCACTGGAAGCTCTGCCATTACACTTAAATTCCTAGCACACTAGTCTTAGGCTTTCCTCGTCCACTACTTTTGCTAGTCTCTTTGAAAGCCTAACTACTAGTATTTTAGTCAGCTGAATTGAACTCAATTCACCAGTTGTCTTCAGCATTGTTATTTGGTCAAAAATCATCCCCACCAGTTCTAAAATTGTACCTCCCACAAATAATTGTTAATATGCCCAAATGACAACGTGCAGCTGAACTGACACGTCAGTGTGTGGGGGGAGGTCTCACTAACAGAATTCATCCACATGATAAAAAGATTGCAGTTGGCCCTATTACAGTAAAAGGTCATATTTCAACCTGACTGCCCAAAACAACAATTTATTCTCTTAAATTGATCTTTTCAATGTGATTAGTTTGTCAAAGTGTACATAGAAAAAAACTTCAAATAACCTAATGACTAATTAGGTATGCATTTGTAAATGATGCTACATAACAGCAAAGAATAATCATGGATACATAAGGAATTATGTCATCCGTCAGTATATCAGATCACTGGAACAGATCTGTTCAGCTTTGCTGAAGGGGAAGAAAAGACCTCAGTCTTTCCCAGAAGACTTTATCAGATAAATATTTCTGTCATCATACATACAGAAAGTTGGAGTCTGGATTATTTTGTACCAAGGCAAAAATCAAGTTTAGGAGTCTAAGGAACCTGTACACAGGATGTGGTGCTGAAAATCTTCCTCTCTCTCATTACTGTCCAGAAATAGCTCTGCATCTTTTAGACTCCAAGAAAAAAAAAGTTAGGTTTCAGACATTAGTAGCATTTTATGCTTGCTGTGTACTGTAGCAAGCAAAGTTATTTGAACTTACTGACCACTTGAATTTTCCTTGGTATATAAGTTCCAGGGGTTAAATATTCAGTAGGTATTGGAGCAAAAATAGTGATAAAACTGAAGCTTAATAAGATTTATTTTTATGTGGGTTTTGAAAATATTTGATGCTTTTTCACTGACTCTCTCTATTTTTCTCTTTCAGGAACCCTGATGGAGATGTCAGCCCATGGTGCTACATTGCAGAGCATGAGGATGGAATATATTGGAAATACTGTGAGATTCCATCCTGCCGAAGTAAGAGCACCATGAAAATTTTTTTAGGCTTGCATCTCTGTTGAACAGAGATTGGCAGTTATACAACAGTGGGTAGTGGTTTTCAAATAAAAACTAGGATAAGGCAAATCAGCTTATTTTCATTTGCAGACTAAGCAATATTTTAAATGGGTCTCCAGAGTTAATGACAAGCTTACTGAATCATTTCTCCATTGCCATCCTTTTCATCTCATCTCAGAATTACTGGGTTGTATTATTTACAGATAATACCAGACAGAAAAACACTCAAAACTTATGTAGTACTGCTATTTTTTTGAATCCATAGAAATATGTCACTCATTTATTAAAATCTAGAGGGCAAAAATGAATAGGAAATTATTAATTAATTTTTTCAAGGTACATATGTGTCCACCATTTGCAATTAGCTTGTGAAATGGATGGCATTAATTTAATATATATAACACATCACACAAAGAATTGCTTGGAAGAAATATAGGCAGTATGAGAGGACATAGGGAAAAGATGGCTATTTGTTAGGTATGTGGAGCTCTGGGCTAGAATTCTGCTCCTTGCAGGTGCATATACTTAGCATTGCTGTGAAACCACAAACTGGACTTTGTTCGATTTTTTTTTTAACAGATAGTTCACAAGCTATTCACCTGAACCTTCCTTCCAGTATTTAATATTGTTAATGTAGTATGTTATTTACCTTGTCCAAAATCAGGAGGTTTGGCGTGATTTGTGTCGATATGTTCCAAAATTTTCATTCCGGAATGCTCCAGGGTAAACTCCTATTAATCACATTCTTGAAAAATACTCCTAAATATTAAAAAGAGATTCCAGTTTTGCATGTTAATAAGCAACCATAACTACACATTTTTATTAAGTCTAATCGTTTATGCCTATACGTGCTTTCCTAACTTCTGTGCAAGTACTCTCTATTTCTAAGGATTAACTTATGTGCATACTGTTAAGCATCAGAGCGGTGGTGCTTACATAGGCATACTTTCGATTAGAACAAGTACATTTCTTACATGAAGTTAAGAAAACAAAACCAAACAAAGAAAAATGGTTCTAAAGTGATTTTTCACTTTGTCCACAGTTTTCTTTTTTTATGAATGTGAGACAGTGATGCACATCTTCAGGCTAGGTAAACAAATATATAAGTATGACCTTAAGTCAGGTGATTTTTATCTAGACTTAAATACAGATTGAAGTGTCTAATTTAAATAACAGAAAATCATTCAACACTCCGATAAGTCATTGTTCAGAGGACATCTTACTTTTATTTTTCTAATATACCAGGTCCTATTTAGGAAACATGACCCTCCTAATTAAGAAATTTATCTTGGTCTAAAATAAAAGAATTTGCACTTTCTTTAAAGACCACAGATGTTAACAAATTCTCTGGATATGGCACCACTAAAAAAGCTGAAAGGCAAATTCTCTGCACTCCATTTGTTCTACACAAAGGATCCTTTTAAAACTAGCCTCACTCATTTTCTCTGTGGTGGGGAGCAGAGGATTTAAACTTGGACACTTACTTGCACAGATAATCCAGACTTACATTTACAAAATGTCCTTTTGACCAGTAGCAGCTGCTTTGAGCATTGCACTGAAACTGGATACTAGAAAAAGGAATTGCAGCAATTTAGAACAAACTGTACATTGCAAGCCCATCCAAGTCTTAATACAAACCTCATGGTTTATGAAGCTGTGTAAGTAAAAAATAACCCTTCTATTCTTTACCAGATTTTCTGTTTTCAGTTAGCATGATGCTAAACCATAGGACCATCAAAACTGACTTGTGAAGTGCATAATAAAAAACTGAGTTTTGTAATGGAGCAAGAAAGCAATTGTGTAAAGAAATCCTATTTGAAATTTTTAGAGAAGTAAAAAAATGTCTTATATAAGCTTCTTTTCCATAATCATATGTACTACTAGAAAAGACGAGTATCTAGAGCGTATTTTATCTGTAAACTATATCCAAATAATACCACTACAATGCAAACAACACGAAGTGTCTTGATTGCCTAGGGAGATTTGCATGCAGTGATTTACTGTAACAATAATTAAGAATGTACAGTTAAGAATTTGTCATTATGATGATGATTTCACATGATTATATAATGTGTCTCATTCACTAATATTTATACGTAACACTAAATGTTTCATTCGGAAATGTTCTGGCATTCTGCACGTGTAAACACGCTATACAGAATTTAGCAATGTTAGATGAGGATGGATGGGCATAATCACAGAACACAGTGGTAGTTATCTCAGTAGGAGGTTATTTTTTCCTTTTCTTCTCCTCTTCTTAATGGCTTGTCTGCTAAGCAGACTGGAATGGACATAAACAAAATAAAAGGCAAGAAGGCAGCACTGAATCCTGAGAGAACATGTGCATCTCACATGGAGAATTCAGAACTGAATGCTTTGTTTGCAATGTTGCAGCTATTGCTGACTTTTTTGGCCTCTTTGTTAATGAGGTTAGGTTGAAATTCAAAGGAAATAAGAACTTACATTCCCAAAACGTAAAAGAAAGAAAGAAAGGCTTGCTGTCCCATTTAATTGCATCTCCATGTTTATAACCCACATGAGTCTCTTACCGTAAACAGATTTCATTACTGGTATCGTATTTCCTGTGTGCATGTATGTCATGTAATAAATTTATTTATATGCTGAAATATTGATGAATTGTTAAATGGCAGAGCCAGGGAAGTTATACAGAGCTGTACTGATCACTATCTAAGACTGACCTGTATTCATTTTAACACAAGAACAAAGAGAGTAGCTCGCACAATTTGATACAGTATACTGGTGCATACTACCATTGCAAAAAGCTAGGAGGCTCTTGGAAGACAGCTAGACGAGCACAGCTGGAACATGGTTTTGAGTGCAAAAGGATGAATTCCATGTTTTAATACATGTGCCTTAACATGTAATATGCAGGAGCTCTGGTGTTTGCCAGGACCTCATTATGTCAGATACTGCTTAAAAGAAAAGTAGCATGCTTGCACAAAAGAGGTGACCTTTTAAGCACAAGAGAACAAGTAGATACAAATGGGTGAAGACAATGTAACAATAAGACATCACTGATCAGCATGAACAGTAATTGCAGAACACTAACTCATTTTTGCCAAGCTTCTTTAGTAGGCTAAACATTAAGAGCAAATTAAGGCAAAAGATTATGTTGGAAATTTTTAAAGGCCAGAGTTACTAGACAGTCACTACCTATCTAGATACACTTTTGATTCTTCATTGCTATATATATATGTGCATATATATCGTTTTTTATATGTATATAGTTTTATGTATACACATAGGGTCATAGGATACCCTAGGTTGGAAGGGACCTCAGGCCATCATCTAGTCCAACCTCCTGCTCAAAGCAGGGCCAGCTCTTAGATCAGATCAAGTTACTCAGTTTGCCAGATTAGACCAAGGTTATCCAGTCAGGCCATGACAACCTCCAGGGACGCAGAGTGCACTCCCTCTCTGGGCCCTTGTTTCCATGCTTGACAGCCAGCATGGTGAAAACATTTTCCTTGGACCCAGTCTGGACATCTCATGTTTCATATTAAGCTCCTTACCTCTTGTCCAGAATGCGTCACTGTGAAGACCCTGGCTCCATCGTTGTGACAACCTCGGTGTAGGTATTGCAGAGCTGCTAGAGGATACCCCCAAAACTTTCTCTTCTGCAGGCTGAACAAACCCTAATCCCTCAGCCTCTTCTCACAGCGTGAGTCTGCCAGCCCTCTGAGCATCTTTGTTCTTGCTGAACTTTCTTCAGACATTTAAAGTCTTTCTTGCACTGGCGGGCCCCAAAACTGGACACAGTAGTCTGGACGTGGTCCTGACAAGTTCCGAGCAGAGGAACAATCAATTCCCTTGATCTCTGGCTGTGCTCATCTTAAAACAGGGACTAATAAAGTGCTTTTATCTGAGTATATATCCTTGGGCTCATGCAGCTCATTGATTTGATATCAAAGTAATTTGAAGACCTGGGCACTGGCATGTAATTACTGTTCACTATTGGGCTAGATTGGTGCTTATCCTGTTTATTCCCAATCACATGACACTAATTTTGTTTGCTAGATATCAGAAAGTTAAAATACTGCTGGGACACCAAACAGACTAATTAGCTTTAGGATGAACCCAAATGGTATGCTTGATTTAGTTACAAAATGTTAGAAGTTTTCAAATTAATCAGTCTGGTTTCTTAGCATGGAACATATTGAAGTACTAATCCTCTGGAGACAAAGTTGAAGGGTCTCGTCAATAAAGCTAGTTTATATATGTGTATATATATATATATGTATAAAGTATGTATTTTTAGGAAATCCCAGGTCTCCTAGGAAAAAGAGCTAGGTTGGTTGACTAGGAATCTTTTTCAGGGCAGTGAAATCATGCACTGTACAAAAACCTGAGCTCTCTGAGAGTCATCTGCCCAGCTCTACTCAGCTGGGGTGGGGCTGCAAATGGGGATTTCCAAAGGTATGTTAAATCAGGCTGTAACTTGAAGTCTCAATACTTGTACGCATGTTGCTGCAGGGCATATCAAAGCCATATCTTCATGCAAGCTTTTATAATTGAAATTGTATCATTCTTAGAAAACAAAATTATTTTCTGAACAATACTTGAAGCAACATTATCTATTTATTTAAAAAATTTACATACTTGCATTTTCTTCCCAACTTAATTTTTCTTTATAATACTATAATCATCCTTCTTAAGAGTATAATCATATACATGCCAGTATATTTGCTGATTGCTAATAGATATGCTAACCCTTTTCCTCAAAACAAGGAAGCTGCCTTAGGCAACGTAGCCTAAGTCTGTGAGCAAGTTCTCAGACAGACCTGTTAACTGTTCCAGATGTCAGGATGATTCAGATTTTAACAGTAAGCTGACATCAGTTTATTAGCTCAGTATATAATATTCCAAAAGAACATCTCCAAAATATTCTGAAATAATATCTCCAAAAATAGACCATCTTTGTTAGAATTAGACAAATAGACATTCTGAATTCAAGGTATTATTTCAATGGCTGCTGCACATGGAGATATATAAGAAATCCCAGAAATGGGCATTCCAGAAGCCAATGAAAAGATACTTTCAGGACTACTGTACAAGACTGCTCAGTACAAAAAAGTATCACTGCATTCCTTTTGTATTTATGTGAAAGTACAATAATATAGAAGCAATTTACTAACACACAGGTTATCTGATAGAGAAAAGGGCCACCTGTACAAGAGACAGCTAGTTCAAAAGAAGCCCCAAAACAGCTAATCTACATGCTATCAGGCATCAAAGGCTGCAAAATCCCCAAACCACCATTTCCTCTCACGAAAAAACTATTACTAAGTCAAAAACCCGAAACGGTGCTGTGCCACAAGACATTAGCAAGAGAGAGTTCAGAGTTTACTGGGTACTGAAATAATAAAAAATGACTGAATAAGTAAAACTCTCATACAGTTCTCTGACTGCATCACATGTTATAGAGAGCTGTGGAGGTTAGCTGAACAAAAAATAATCCTTCTCAGTCGGCACAGGGGTAAAAATTATCTGACCACAGAGCTGGCAATGGATTTAATTCCAAGTATGTGAGCAAATATGACAAGTGGGCAAGGGATAATTTTATGCCATTAGCCCAGCACTATATTGTACCCCACATCCTCTCTCTAGTAGTCATGGCTAAATTCCAGTGCTTTGAAGAAAAGTGCAAAACCAAAACAAAAACAAAAAACAGAAGACAAATTATGCACTGAAGGGGGAAAACTCTTTCTGACCACGGAGCCTTGAAATGTTCTATTAGTACAGTATAAAAAGATGTTTCTTTAAAAAATTAATATTGCTCACTTTGAATCTCTTTGTACATACCACAAAATATGATGCTTCGAATTTATATCAGAATTTGAGTTTTAAATATTAGGAAATTATCCTATATATGTATATAGTTCGTCCCATAAAATTTTACAAACTCCATCCTAAAACAGTTTAGGTTCCCTTCCTCAAATATCCCATTTAGAAAAACTTCCAGAACATCACTCTTTTGATGATCAGTCAGAAATCACATCGTTTAATTTACATTGTTAGAATATGCATGATCATAGTGAAAAAACCCACAACACCTCTGAACCCACTTAATGCCTCTTTTTTTTTTAATTTTCTCTATCAGGAGAAATGAACCAGGTATTTATCTTGTCTATGTTTCTGCAGCTTACAGAAACCAGTACAGAGTATTGCAGGTAAATTGCTAAGAAGATGTGATGCTATTTCCCCACCTGTCATTTATCCCTGGGCAGGTTTGGAAAATACGACAAGGATCTAGCATACAGTAACATTTCCCATACTGTGAAATCAAGACAAGTACATATAGAGAGCTGCTTAGTAACCAGGTAGTGCATAAAGTGCTCTGTGTGTTGGATGTTTCCAGGCACACTTTTAGAATGACTGTTGTCTGTTATTCTTGGCAGTGCCAGGAAATCTAGGGTGTTACAAGGACCATGGAGAGCCACCACCTTTGACTGGCACCAGCGAGACCTCCAACAAACTTACTATCCAAACATGCATCAGTTCCTGCCGAAGTCAACAATTTAAGGTGATTGACGTACGTTTACAAAATGTTTTCAAAGACAAAAGATGGCAATATGCCTACAGGTCTCTATCATATTTCTCCCCTCCTGCCTTTTTTTTTTTTTTATCTTTAAGAGGTCTAAGGTGTCACTCCTACTGCAAAGGACCTAGCCCTCTCTCTCTGTCCAGAGCAAACGACCAATTAATAATGCCAGGATGCCAGGAGAAAGTATGCTTGCTTACTGCAGTTGTGAGTGACAGGGTGCCCTAATTGCCCTCCATTCCATCTTTCTTGCTAGTCTTAAGTAGCATCATGACAGCTCAAACAAAAACAGTTTGTGGTGGGACCTCTGATCTCTGACTAATACTTCTCCAAAACACACATATTCTGCTGCCAGCTTGCTTACTCATACAACCTCCTGCTATCACTCTTTTAAATATTATCCCTCCCTTCCTTATGCATCTTTGTTGTCAAAGTTCGCAGGCATGGAATCAGGTTATGCTTGTTTCTGTGGAAATAATCCTGACTACTGGAGATATGGGGAGGCAGCCAGTACGGAATGCAACAGTGTTTGCTTTGGAGACCATACTCAGCCTTGTGGTGGGGATGGCAGAGTCATTCTTTTTGACAGTAAGTATTGAAACAGGCTCAGTTTTTCTCAAATGTTTAGCAAATTAAGGAAAAGGGTTTAAGTGCAATGAGAACTGTTGCACACAAAACAGCAAAACACCTAAATTCAGTATAAAATAAAGCTGCTTGCCATGTCTGCATAAAATTTACATCCATTAATAATGTGAAAGAGCTCCTCCAGGAAATCATGGCTGCTCAGGCAACTGACTCTTGCTCCAGAGACCGTCTCTTACTTCCCTACAAATGGTACTAACTCAGCTATCACAAACAGCATGCCACAGAAAGACTCCTTTAAAGCTGATCTTAGCAGAGAGTAGATACACAATTAAGTTAGGTACCTCCTAATAAAATTTCATTCTACACCAGCTTGGGTTTTTTATTAAACCAGACGAGACTTGCTATAATCCAGTTAACACAACACAAAGCAGTGTAGTAGAATTGGGATGGGGATGTAGTGTACCACAAAAGTACAAACAGGTTAGTTTGCTATTATGACCACGGCTGATTTCATAATTTCTTATACACAGAAATCCTTTCTACTCTTCTTTTCAGTACACATACTAGCTGTGTAAGTTCACAGGTTGATAGTACGACTACCCACATGTCTGGCTGCAGTACAGCCTCCCGTTATAACTGGGAGTGCTGGAAAAGTTCACAGTATGCACCGATATATCATTGCTTCTCAGATCTCAACTGTCTCTGATGTAGAAGCTACCTTTTAAGTCAAGTTATAAACTTTCTGGAACTAAAAGCGGCATCATTTTCCACCTTCTGAACATGCAATGAAACTTCCCAGCTCCTTACTCTAAAACTCTCGTTTCCAGCTAGCAAGACGGAAAGACATTTCAGTTGAGACAGGAATTAGTCACTCTGCTCACTTCTAGATTCTCCGCAAGATACAAAACGAAGCACTGGAGCTGCATGGTGCTCAGTGTTGAGATAGCATGCAGTTTCACACTGTAGCATTGTCTGTTTCCTTCTCCTCTTGGCTTCCCAAATCCTCGATGGGTAAAGAATTCCTTTGTAGCTTTCCTTTTTTTGAATAACTGAGGGCTCAGCAAAATGTTATCCTGAGGACCTGCACTGTCTTTTCTGGTAAACAGCAAGGGAGAGACCTATGGCAAGCTAAGAGAGGTCATTCTAGTAACCGCCACCAATTTTCTTCTGCTGATGAGCAACACCTGCTCACCTCATTCCTCTTTTCCAGATTATGTCATATCCCCAGAACATTCACCCCTGATCCCTGTACACACACACACACATCCCCCACCCATTAATCTTTTGTGTTTACGTGCTACTATAATGGCCTAAACCTGTAACATTCAGACCCACAACACAGAATTCTACCAGCTCTAGAAGGAAAAGAGAGAAGAAAAGCATTGCCATTCCATATGGGGCAATGCTGTGCTTTGTTAGGCATCTGTGGAGCACTAGTCACTGGCATTCTTAGTTAATATTGATGGTTTGAATCTTGTGATTCAGTAATTACAAACAGCACAGACAAATGTAACAATACCTATAGGCCATTTGCAAAGAGGAAATTTGATCTCTCAATGACAAATTTCAATTCTATTAATTGGAGTGCTTCTATCTACTCAAACAATTGTATTCAATTAAATCACTAGCTCTGTTAGCATGGAGTAAGTGCCAAACACAAATTCCTCTGTGGGACTTAGTACCTCTGTGGACTCTTTCACATTCTTTCTATTCTTCTTCTTTCATATTCTTTCACTTCCTCTGCAACATCTTTCATAGTGCAGCACTGATGTGTGAGGTTTGCTCAGACTATGATCAGGCCTTGCTCCAGAAAAAGAAATGTTTTCACATGATTTTTCTGGCAGTCATATGCTACTATTTGTTCTCATTCCCCTAGGTCCCTTTTAATTTGTGTTTATTAAAGCTCATTCTCAGAGGCCTGTGAAAACTGAGACACTTCAAAACACTTCCTTTATTTCGATTCTCACAGGCCTCTATTACAGGGCTTTAACTAAGCTTTCAGAGACAATAATTCTTTTTTTATTCTTCAGTCCTTCAGCCTGTGATATGGGGGAGGGATAACTCTGATCCAAACAGTTTTGTCATGAAATACATTATTATATAATATATATAATATTGTGTATTTAGGGGATACATACACACATATATATGCATGCATATATCTATATACAATACATTTTTAAAATTATATATGTGTATATCTAGTTATGCATCAAGTCAGTTGGCTGGCATTTGAGTTTCTGGATTCATTGGTAAATAAGTTTGCATGGGAATCTGGATAGTTGTCAAGGAATATAAACATTTACTGGGCATGTACTTGTTTTGAATATAAGAGGTAGCAACAAATCTAAAAGACTTTCTTCAGACTTCATAACAGGATCTTTTTTAAGTTACTTAGTGAAGGTAAGCTCAAACATTAGTTGGACAAGATCAAAAGACAAGATGCTTAAAAAGGACATATAAATGGCCACAAAGGTGATTAACGGATTACAGTATCATTACTACAACGAGATGCTAAGAGATCTTGGATTGTTTAGCCTTGAGAAAAGCAGGCTCGGGGGGATCTTTTCAATTTGTATAAATAACTGATGGGAGGGTGTAAAGATGAAGTCAGGGTCTTTTCAGTGTTGTGAATAGAAAAGAGGCAACAGGCACAAATGGAAATACAGGAAAATCCATTTATACATAAGGAAAAACTTATTTTATGGTGAGGGTGACACTGGAACAGGTTGCCCAGAAAGATTATGGAGTTTCCATCCTTGGAAATTCAACAAAAGACAACTAGACAATGTCTCCTGCTTTGAGCAGGGAGATTGGACTAGACAATCTCCAGGGGTCCCTTCCAACCTCAGCTATTCGGTGAAGATTTGTTTTTTCAATTTGGTAAGGCTGTGAAGGATCTTCAGTAATTCAACAGTGAGCGTTACAGTCATTAATCCATTTGCCTGCCTGCCTGATAAGAATGGAGTAGAAGATCCTGAACCAATGATTTAGCTTTCATCCTCTTCCTGCAGGGGTGTGGGAAAGGCTACATGGTTACATACAAGGATAGTTGCAGCATTCAAGTTTGATACATAGGTCTCAGAGTAATGGGACCGAATTAGTGTATCCCAAGCAAATGCAACAAAATAGCTGTGCTCCCAGGGCCTTGGAAGGTAAATAATACCAATCTGAGAGACAGCACATCCTGCTAGGGTAGCAAGTCTGTACTGTGAAGTCTCATTTGAGTATTACAGAGTGATAAAGCTGTCCATAATGAATATATAACCTATTTTTTTTTTCATTTTTCTCCCTCTCCTCTACACAGCCCTTATTGGTGCCTGTGGAGGGAATTACACTGCTGCTACAGCTGTGATCTATTCCCCAGATTTTCCCGACACATACGGCACAGGCAAGGTCTGTTACTGGACCATACAAGTTCCAGGAGCATCTCAAATTCACTTCAGCTTTGCCCTTTTTGAAATCAAAGATGCTACAGATATGGTGGAATTGCTGGATGGCTATACCTATCATGTTCTAGCTCGTTTTAATGGCAAGAACCGACCTCCACACACCTTTAACATCTCTTTGGATTTTGTCATTTTGTACTTTTTCTCAGATGAAATCAATCAATCCCAGGGATTTGCTATCAGATATAGAGGTAAGAGGCTAACTTTGCTGTTTGGATGTTTCAGTGAGCCGTTAAAGCATTTAATTCACACAGGACATTTCTGGAGTGGCAAAAAAGAGCAAATATTTTAACTGTCACGTCTACAGGTGCTTCATCTATCTTGTTGCCACTGCTCAGTGGGTAAAACCTTTGCTACAATTTCTCTCAGTTTGGAATACTCTAGTCAGCTATGTCATAAATAGCAAAATTTAAATTTTCAAAAATTCAATCCTATGCATACCTGCCTTTCAAAACAGATTGGAAAATGACAAAGCTGAAACAGAACAAAAAAACAGTAGTCCATCTGCATCTTGATTCATCTTGGCTCTTTCCAACAGTCTACTCCACTCAGATCAAAACTCATCAGGAGAAAACATTTTAGTCTTTGCGTTGTACTTACTGTTACGATGAAGTTAGCTTCCAGAAAAATTCTGAGAACACCAGCTTGGTGAAGTACAGGCTTTTTCTGGCATCAGACATAATTTGATTATTGGAGTTCTCTAAGTAAACCAGAGAGCAGCATATGCCTGTTTACAAGCACAAAATAAAGTCCAATTACACCTGTTAAGAAATTGTTGTTGTAATCATACTCTTGTATTTTCAGCTGTGAAGGACAATGTGAATCAAAACAAGATTCCAGTGAATCAGACCCTCTCAGAGAAGATAAATGAACAGGCAAATCTCAGCATCAATCCAGCGCAGTCATCAAAGATACTTTATGTCATCACAGCCAGCCCAAGTCATCCTAGTAGCTCCGTGCCTGGTAATATTAAAAGAAAATGTGGAAACATTTTGCCAAGGCAGAATCTAAAATCACTATTTCCTGTGCCTCCTCCTCATTACCTGATCCATTGTGCCTCTCACTAATAGATGAATTTTCATTTAGTCTAATTACCACTAACTGTGCTGCTTTCATTACTTTTCAAAACTCACTTCTCAGCATAAATCAGTTAGAAATAGTGTGAAGATGGTAAGTCCTTGAGAATGAAAGCACATCAGAATAAGATGTGAGTCAGAGCAGCTTCCTTACTAGAATCAGCTTCAGTGACCAGTGCATACCAGATCAGTAGCAAAGGTGCTGAAAGAAGAGCAAGCAAGCTTTTGTAGAGCCTGAATGCTGGACGCATCCCAGTTATCCCAATTCACAAAAGCTACAGCAATAAGACAAAGATGGCTCAACAAGGATGAAGCAAGTTAGTGGGTGCAGGGGAATGCCACCGAGAACTGTCATATGTCTAGAACTCGTCTTCAAGACATCACTTCATTCAGGAAATAGTTGAGTTGTAAATAATTGAAGACTGGAAATGCACTCTTGGTGACTATCACTGCTGGTCTCTCCTATCTTTAAACTACCCTGGGCATTTGCTTTTACGTATCGTTGAAGCTGGGCCTCAATCACACTATGGACACTCTAATAGTTCTGTAATCCTGAAGCTGTCTGCATTCCGAACCTGAAGCATAAGGACATGACTGCACATGAGCTGCGTATACCCAAACTAGCCACATTGCAGAACATGACTAGGATTCTGGGCAGATACGGGTGGCACTAGGCCCAGGCTAGTGCCTGAATTACCACAGCTACATTTAAGCTGCCTGGTGTTACACTAGTTTGGGTATACCAACCTAAGGTGAAACTGCACTCTTGGATTTTATGCAATTATGAAAATACTGTTAAAATCATCATGAACAGTCCATACTTTGAGGAAGGGGCATAGGTGGGAGGGAACTTACGCTTCCTTCTTTTAAATAGTTTAAATGTTACAATGTGTCAAGCTGTTCTTTAAGTCCTGCTTGACTTGCTGGTAAAAGCAAAACTAAATTAAAATGTAAAATACAATGACCAAGAGCCTTCAGTGTAAGGTAATAAGAATAGCAGACCACAAATGCTGATCACCTGTCTCAGTAGACTCTAGAAAGGAAAAAAAACCCCACACTTAGTGATTACTTACATAATTACTGTTATAAAACTAGGCCATCTCCTTGCAAATATAGCTACTACTGGTAGCATATATTCTAGTATGTTGTTTAGCCTGCTTTTAAATTTCTCTCTGAGTTTTGATTCCTTTCCTAGACACCAGTTACATAATTCCACTGGTATATTCTTTTTGATTTTCCCAGCTTTCAAATTTATAGGGAGCAGTCCTGCATGCGAAAAAACAATTCTGAGAGTTGCAGAATTTCTGCCAGTCTTTGCAGAAAATACTTAAAGGTTTAAGGCATCTTCAAATTACAGTTTTGAATAAAGCATCAGAAGGCTATGTGTTTCTTTTGTGCAATATTTTTACTTTAAATACTGTAAGTAAATGAATGTACTGAGAGCTCTCTCCTCCCCTCCCCTCCTCTCCTTCCTTCCCCTCCCCTTCTCTTCTCTCCTCTTCTCTTCTACAGAGTGGACAATATATAGTCTCACAGCACTGCTCATCCTAAGTGTTACAGCCATAATAGCAAAGATATTTCTCCACGTAACCATGAGGTAAGTATGGAGTTAAAAAAGTTTCTAACACTAAGTGATGGTATACAGGAAAGAGGAAAATGTAATCATCTAGCATTGGTGGGAAAAGGTCAAATTATGGTAATACTTTGCAGGAAAAAATTAAAACCTCATCCCAGATCAGGGGACTGGGGAAAAAAGTTAATATATAGGCTAGTTAATACTTAATTTCTTTTACTGAAATATTGAAAATCATTCAAAAAAGAATCACAAAAATGAAAATCTGTATTATGGTGCGACACTTAACCAGTATAATTTTTTTTTTGCCTATTAAAAACAACATTATTTTATTACTATATTTCTTGTCATACCAAATAATTTTTGTGTCCTCTGGATGGAAACTCATTGAATGAAATGAGTGAGTTATCAACAAATCACAAATGTTGAGTATTGTATTTACATAACACAAATAGGCTTAAATATATTAATAGCGATTAGTAATAGAATATGTACAGACTTAGCTTAATGTCACTGCTTTCATTAGTGTAGCAACTATTCTAGCAACAGAATGCCTAACTTTTCATTTGGTCAAGAAACAACCAGCAGACACTCCAAAAACCTACAGAACTGTGCAGCAGGTAGAAAGAAAAGGTGTCACAGATATTGTAGAAGCTGCTAGCATTACCAATGTAGCAGTAATGCAGACATAATAACAGCAGCAGCTTTCCAAGCACCTTAACACTTAGAGTGAATTAACATTTGTTCCCTAGATCCCCTCAGATACCATCTGCAACTGAAACAGAAGATTCCAGTGAGGTTACTACTGCTGGTGAGATCTGGAGTATATTTTACCAGCCATCCACATCGATATCCATCTTCAAGAAAAAGCTTCGAAGTCAACAAGATGATTGCAACCCACTAGTGGGAAACTGAAGTGTCTTTTATTTTACAAGAATCAATCTTCTTAAAATCCAGGTGACTTGGGAATAATCCTTTTTTTTCTCCCAATCTCATACTTGTTTTCCAAAAAGTCTATTTCCAAAGGCCTTTGAGTGACTTTGCCTATCTGCTGTTCTCTTGGGTATACTAACAACAACAGATTTAATTGCAGCAATAGTTTTGAAATATCTGCTGCTCACCAAATCTGTAGTGCTGTTAATTACTGCCTTTAAACCAATGCACTTAAAATACATGTAAAAACCTGTAAAATTAAAAATGTCCTGTACCTCTGCCAAAAGTAATTTAATTAGTATCTGCAGGTTGAGGACTTCTTGTGTCCTACTTTCTTATACCACTGTATTGCATCAGGCTACTTTAGTCCCTTTATTCTGAAGGCTGAAAATAGAGGTAGATATTGATAACCTGTTCAGCTGCCACAGCAACCAGAGCTTATTTGCCTTAATGTAAACATGTCTTAAATGGTACTATACAGTAAAATGGGAGTCAAAGACTTTGAGAAACTATCAGTCCGGTTGCCCAGTGCTCTGCTGTTTCTACATTTTCTGTTTCTGCAAGCAGAGAGATGTACAAATAACAGACAAATCAAATTCACGAGGCAAACGCTCTATGGAGTTTCAGCTGCAAACGTGAGTTTCGATGGAGTAACGCTCACCAGGTCAAGGTCTACATGAGCAATTAAGACTTTTAAACAACTATGTCTGACCCATCATTCATCAATAATTATGATAATTTTGTTCAGAGTGATCCTTTAAAAAACTATTGTACTCCTCAGTCTGAAGTCCTGCATTCATTCTGGAGGTAAGCTTAAGGCTTCTTAAAGGACTGTCCAAAGAAACTGTAACTCCACTGAATTTTTAAATAGCAAGGCTGGCCAACACAAGAAAAGCAAAAAAGTTGTCACCGAGTTTAAATTCATTATAGTATCTGCCCTTCCGTTTTTAACATATAACTCCCTCTCCTTCATGAGGTCTATAGATTTCCTTGAAAAAACAGGGCATCTAAGAATTAAACAATGAAATACTGTGCCTTACTTGCCATTGTAGATCTAGTCTTTTACCAGAATTGAATTAATTCCAGCTCCATTTATGTACCACAGATGAGTGCCAAAGACAGCTGAACAATACCACAATAAATGTTTAACAGAAGCAAGACTTTACTAAGCCAGCAATTATGGAGTTGTTTATATCAAAAATGGAATACCATGGGAACACTTAGTACCTTCTTGCATGAGCTGCTGGAAAGAATACAGGAAAAGATAATTACAGTGTCATGTAAAATCAAGACAGGACGAGTTGTAAAATACACTGGTTATCTCTAATGTGTCATCAAAAAACATTATCTGTTTCAGACCCAACAAAAATTTTTAAATTGGGTTTTTAACAGTCCAGTTTTGCATCGTCCTGTGTAAGGAAAGAGTCTACCTCACAGATTCGTAGCAAAACAAATTAGTTTGTTTCCTAAGCACGCTTAATATGGTTCACTAATGGAAAACGAGGAGTAGAGAGTCAGAGTGTAAAGCTAGGTCCCTAAGAGTTAACTTATGAGCACATTATGATGAAGCTTTGTTTGCTTGCCTTACCAAATGGTCTTGAGCAGTTAAACATATACAATCAAAGGGACGTTCATAAAGCATTTAGCTAATGCTGACAAACTGAAAAAACATCAGGAGCACCCCATGACTTGTTTCTGCTTACTGCAGAAGGGAAAAACCCAGAACTGTTAAGCTTCTCTTCTTCAGCAAAGAATTTAATTTCACTATATAATTAGAGAAAGCCCATTACAAACAACAACAACAAAGAGCGATGCTACTAATGTAAAATCTAGAGAATTTAGAAACTGATATTTTCGCATCGGTCCCTTAGCTCCTCAGCTATTTTTTAAATAATAAAATCATATTTCATGGGCCTTTCTTAGGGATTATTTACAGAATTCTGTACAGAAGACCCATAAAAACAGCAGTTATAGCAGATTCACTGGCCCTAGCGACAATGAACGTGACTAAGCATAAGGTATTGGACAGTGCACAGGTAAACATACTAATAAAAGCGTAGAGGAAATTGTTATGCTCCCCCAAAATCTTTCAGATTGTCTGATTCTAGATACCTCTAACACTAGGAAACAGAGCAATAGATAGAAATGCAAGCTCAGGGTCTCTTAAACAGCACTTCTTACTATACAGGCCTGAGACCATAAAAAGCAGGTAGATCTCTACTGTGGATTTTTTCAAAATGTGGTATAGTCACTTGCACTCCTAGTACAAACACTTTGGTGGTATGGTGCTATATGGCCAACATATATGGTATCCATTCACATAGCACTTTATGATCTTTGCTATAAGGGTTTGGGGAGAGAAAGAAGAAAAGTCTGACATGCACAACTGTTGTAATCCCACATGATTCAGTGTACAGAAACACCCCTATGACACTAGCAGCTGAGTGCTGACAGCTGAAGGGCACAGGCACCTCAGGATACAGCATTTTATTCAACAAATTGAAAATAACTGCAAAAGAAGAATTTGTTTGGAATAATATCTGAATGACCTTCTGACCTCCTCCTTCCAACCTAACAGTTCCCTCAACAGGATGGACAGGTGGCAAATGTGACATTGGCCACAATTTCAAAAGCAACTGTTCTGACAACAAAACCATCATGAGGAGCTGCCTCCTCATATACACGCATTCCAGCCCCGGCTCTGGCCCCCTCCTCGCTCTGTTGTGTTGGTATGACCTGCTGCGTGGTGCAATAAACTGATCAGGTTAAAAATTACCATTGCTTTTTCTTCCCTGAGTTACTTTTAGCAGAGATGACTTCTCTGATCTTGTTTATTGGGTGGTTGCACAGAGAGGTGAGCTAACACAGCTAAGTGGACACTAAGCCATAGGAAAAAGACAGACAGTTGTCTGCCCCAGAAGCAGGGGCAGAAAGTACTTATGCTGGCACTGCCACCATAGCAATTTGCAAGACTGCCTCCTTACTTCATGCAGCATGTCAGTTACAATAGCCTACAGTATATGCGGACCTCAGGTGGAAGGGGACCAGCTGGACAAGTGGCCTCCCTAATTCACAATCTACATTTAAAACTAGTTTAGTTTCTTGACTAAATGATTTTATATGTACTTTTGTCTGAATATTGTTATGTTGGGGGAAATAGAGACTGTGTTATTTAAAAATATGTGTGATATGTTATCATAGTAATATATATATTTATATGTATAGGAAATGCATTATTTAATACAGCATACTAAGCTTGTATCTTGCTAACATTTTATAGGAAGAAAAGATGTTAGTTCACACTTGGGAAAAATAAATTTTCTATACACTGTAACCACAGAAAAAAAATCAAAGATAATTCATTGGTATGTATGATAGAAGAACACTGAGAAGAGGGTAACTCAGACTCAGTTTTGTGGCAGGATAGATGCTGATGAAACAATTGCTTCAAGACACACTTTCCTCCTTTGAATCTCATTTCTAGCTTGTAATTGTATTAGTCTGTTCATCAGATTCTGCAAATTCATGTGCCTATACTCAGGACCATTTTAACATCAAACATGTCATCTGCTTTTTCAAGTATTAGCATAATCTTTTTTGGGGCTTGTTTCTGCCAGATTTTCTACAGCCAGTACAATGTTGAGGAGGTTTATCACATTGCTCATGCAGACAACCCAGTGGTATTGCAGAATTACAGTCTCTGTATTCCAAGCTCCCCTAGTATAAAGGGGAGATTTTTACTGATAGCCCTGGAAACTGTACTGAATCTGCAGCCTGTATGACCACAGGCCAAACATACCAGCAGACACTTGGCTGCCACAGAATGAGCATGACTAGCTATTCCAGTTTCATCTTCTGCTTAACAGGCCTTCTCAGGCAGTGGGAAGGACTGCCAACAGATTTTTCTAGTGCGCCACTTTGCTAAAGGAAGGGTGAACTACAAAAACAGCTCCTGACAAATACTTGTCCAACTAGTTCTTAATACCTTGCAGCAATGATATTTCACAATCTTCCAATGAAATATAGTCCAGTGATAGTTTCACCTGAATATTACTCTAGACATTTATGAACAACCTTATCATTCTGCTACCTTGAGATCTTGACAGTGAAAAATACAATTGCCTTCAGACCACACCATTTTTTCTATACCAACACACCCCCCCCGACACCCATGCATTTCATGCAACTCATACTTTCTCAACTTTACTGAACACCTGTGCTTTGGGATGAAATTCGGCATTCTACATTTCAGTCTCAAGACAACTTACTGTAAATCCAAAGGCTATCACATGAACCAAGTAAGACTGACAAGAAAACAGAACAAATCAATCTTGAAATGACTCACCACTGAAATATGTGCTGTGTTTATACATGGCCATCCTGCATTCAGTAAATGGTTGTAAGTAATAATTACAAAAAATAAATACAGTGAATCTCTGCAAGAGGAGTTCAGTTAGTATCACTAAAGTGTAGACAAGCAGTGAATGAAGGAGGCAGAAACTGCTTCAGTTTACCAGCAGATTACAGCAGGATTGTCCACCGTGGAGGTTAGAAAAGAGTATTTGAGCTGAAAAAATGCCGAGAATGATTACAAATGGAAAGCATCTTATTGCTCTGAGAAGCAATTTCCCAAGTAACAGCAAACTGAAGTTTTCAGTTTACATGTTTTCAAACTGTTAGAAGTAACTATAACAATTCTTTTGAGTGTTTTTCTCTACAAATTGCAGCAACATGTAATGCTGTTTCCACTTTCTTGCGAGATTCATCTTTTCTTTCATGAATTCCTCCTTACTAAAATAATGCTACACTCTCTCAAAGAAATCATCAGCTACATTTACGTGAATGCCTTAATACCAATGCCAAATACCAAAACTGTCTCCAGCTTCTCATGTCAGGACTCAAATTATCAGTTTCTTTTAGAAACACTACTGTCACAGGGGACTGGCCTCCCCTTACACAGGGGAGGTTACTTTGCTCTCCTTTCTCGCCATTCAGGTTATGAGATTCCTCTTACACTACTGTTTATTCTGGGATCTGTTGCCTTTTTGTTGTTGTTTCCTAAGCAACAGTTTCATTCCCCATGAGAGAAATGTATTCTTTATTCTGAAAGAGTCACTTTTCCATGAAACGTTTAAGTCACAGGAGCACAGCGCTTCCATTGCAAGATAAAATAGCTGGTTTCAGCATGCTGTTTTCACCCTGGCGAAAAACTTAGGCCAGGCTGGTTCCACACAGTATGAACACGGTCATCCTTCTAAGGACACTTTTCACACTACACACAACCAATGCTACCTCACAGCTGTTGTAGGATTTGACAGATGCACCAATATTGCTACAGCAAAAATAAGATAGTGTTACAGAAACACCAAGTGTTACCATAATGTACAATCTTCTTAAGAATAGTCTGCTCCTGCTTTTCTTGGCTTACCATATGGAGGTTCCATGCAGGTTTATGGTGCCCACAGGACTGTCATTTTGCCACAAACTTGTTCCTTACATATTGAACTTCAACAGTGAAAAGAACCTGTCTCTGCCAAATATTAAAATACTAATTTTTTATAGAAAATGTTCACATTTAGTCATTAAAAAAAGCCACAACAAAGAAGGGACAGAATACCACGAACACACACACATATATAAACATGCGTAACGCTCAGCCCTACATTCAAGTTCAGTCAACAGCCCACAACTGTCTTTCTCAAGGCATCAGACTATGGGCTCACGGATTATTTTCTGGGACAGCAAGGGTAAAGGTATGTCCTTTCTTCAAAAGCACAATCACCTCACAGTTTTCTTCAGAACAAGAAATGAGAAAACAAAACACTGGTCAGCAATAGCAAACTGGGGGTGGAGGGAGGGAAGAGGAACGAGACTCAGATGTGACTCGTCAACATAGGTGTATCAGCCAAACACATCTGGCAAGTTTTACACTATTTTTAAGAACAATTGTTTAATGAACTAATTTGCAAATAAAATGCATATCTATAATCACAGCTGTTCACCAAGAAAAAAGGGGCACATACTTTGGGAAGCACTTGCTGGTGCTGCTTAACTCCCTCCTGCCTGTTGCTCTTCCATTATTGTGCCTGTCTTCTCATACAGACCAGGCTTTCCCATCGTACCTGAGATAAGGATGATAACTGATGCTCATGCTAGAAGGAGTCTCATGCAAAACAATACTCCTCAGTTCAACAGTCTGTCATCCAAAACATAGAGTTGTCACAGATGAAACAGGGTGTTGGAGATAAGTAAGGCTCATTTCTTGGCTGAATTCTGAGGTGACTGAATTACAGTGCACTTGAACATGGATGAGGGGAGGGGAAGTCCAGGGGATTACCAGGTGAAAATCTCTGGAAGGAAGAACCTGGAGGAGGAGACTAGAAAGGATTTTTTTTTTAATCACTGGTTGGGAAATAAATAATGTGTAGAGGCAAACTGTTTATATAGTAACATATAAACATATATTCCTTAAATACATACATACAACCACACCCACGCGCCTAGGTTGCTGTCCACATACCTCTAAGCCCCTCTCTTTTGCTGTCTGCATAAACCTCTTTGGTCAAAATATACCCTCTGCTGGCACAAAGAGAATAGCACAGCACTGCTTTTCACTTAGGTGAGACCACTGATTTCATGATCCAAGTTACGGATTTGTATCTAGCTTGACTACTCAAGCTATGATTTATCCAGTTGCATCCACCTGCATCATGCTGGCTCAGGTCTCAAAACAGTTTTATTTCAGGACACTGTATTATTTTTACCTGATATTAAACCAGAATTAACTTTCCCTACTACAAGGAACAGGCATGTTCCAAACATAAATGAGGATGCCTTCCAGCGGATGTGTTGCTCCTCATGTGCCTGAAGGCTACAGGGGCTTGTAAGACCCACCCTCCCCCCTCGGATAACCTGCTTACTATATAAAGAGACAAGCGCTGTGCTGTTAGTTATGGACTGCCACACTACAGTCTCAGCTTCAGGGCCTTTCCTTCCGTTTCCCCTGGCAGAGGTCTTCACCCCATCTATTCCCCAGCACACTCTAGTACACTAGTTTCCTAACCCTTCACTTTTCCTTCTGTGCCCTACATCTTCTTTGCCTTCCTTCCTACGTAATCTTTGTTCTTCTGCAAGGAATGTATCTAGCTTCACCCCTCCTCAACAGCACCATCAGCCAGGTGTGACAAGGGATGCTGAAGCAACAGGCAGCCCTCAGGTAACACACATACTGAGTGAGATTACCTGGGGACAGTACTAAGAAGGCAGCTAAAACTGTCAAGTACTGGACTTCTACAGCACACAATACCAGGTAAAAAAAGCTAATCTCTGGTGGATATTCAACTGTGGCGCTTACTGAAAGCTGAATGGCCCTGAGACACAACATTATGCGTTGCATCCAGAAAAAAAACACTTCTGAACATTTTATCATGATCATTTTTGTTAGGATCTGTACGTGTGTGTATGTATATATATATTCATCTACCTATTATTTAAGAAAAGGAAAAAATATTGTTATTACAGTTCATCTCAGTCTATCTAGGAATATACTTTGAGTACAGCTATCCATGTCCTTTCCCCAAAGCAAGAAGGACAACTTCCACATGTATATGCAAGAAAACTGTATTTTTGTGTGGTTTTGCCTTTTTTTTTAATACAGACATTTGTACACTTTCTTACAAAACTGCAGGTAACTACAACCTTTCTTAAATCATTTTTGGTCAGCAAGTACTGTAAAATCTTTGTGTGCAATTATCATGTATTTACAGGGCCTCATGTTAGTGATTTTCAATGATTATTACAATAATGTCACACACTCTCAACATAAGACATGGCTTAAGATAAATATATTAGTAAATAAATATTCTGAGAACATATTTCCATAAATGAAATGTGCTGCTATACATATACAGAATATATACAAGATGTTTTCTAGCTTTTAAAACATTTTTAAAAAATGGTAATGAAGGAGAAAGAGCCCTTTGACCATATTACAAATCTTTACATCAAATTTTATACAAAACAATTTTAAGTGCTATAATTTTAATTAAAAACATTTTAAATAGTGCCTCATGAGCCAAACACAATGACAACGATTCATGTAAGTAGTAGAAAGGCATTTTGTTATAAAAACCATCTATCACAGCTAGCTAGCCTGTAAGTCTGTAGGAACATACAGGTAGCAGGGAATTAACTAAATGTTGAATATAAAACCAAACACAGAAACCAAGTGCAGGGCACCTCTGTGGTAAGGCCTGCAGAAACTGTTGTACTGGCAGAGATTTCCACAACATGTGAATGAAACCAGTACATCCAGGAACACCATGAGCCAGTATATTCAAATTTCTTTTTTATAACCACATTTTACCACAACACGCTGTGTAGTTACAGAGTACAATGCATCATAGGTGGCCTTAGACAGTGCCTCACAAAACACCAAGCAGAATAACCAAGGCAGTATACCATAGCTTCTACAATGCATTTCTTTTGAGTGGAGGAAGGAGAAAGGTAAGACTTAAAAAATCAACCAAACAAAAAACCCAAACCTTTAGAGTTTATTCTCCCAACACATACCACTTACTTCAGTCATTCAGAGAATGAATAAGTTTTCAATAAGCTTTAGACACAGAAAATGTGTTTATTGGAATTTTTCTTTTAATCTTATACCCAGATATTGCCTTGCATTAATTCTCTGAACAGCTGGATTTTGGTATTTGTTCATTTAAAAGGACTTCATGTGAATTCCTTTAAACAGAATTATTTTTTCCTAACTTACTGAGCACAGAAAATTAAAGTAAACAGATGAACATATTTGTTATTTCTTAGATGTTTGCTTCTTTTAAAATATTTCATTTGGGACTATAAAGCAAATGAGTTAACTTTGCTGGTTCTCACAATTAGCCCAGTGCTGTCAAGGACATTACTTTGGCAGAAAATGTAACGTGAAGTGTACATCTGTTTTTCATGTCTTTTAAGTGTACTTAACATCAGACAAATCTTTCAGAAGACTGGCACTGTGGGCACTAAATAATTACTTTTCCTCTAGGAGAATTCCTGCTGTGAATACACCAGACAGGATGACACTGTGTCCTCAGGCACATGCAGCATGACAGGCAATTTAAACCATGCTATGGTAGCCTCTTACTCAGAAGCTGCTGTTTCCACAGGAAACAATTGTTATCAGAAGTGACGACATATATTATCTCATGATAACAAACATCCCCACTAGTACAAGAACAAGAACAGAAGTTTGTGCCCAGGCTAATGGGGTACAGAAAGCACTCTGTAGACAAGACAAAAATGAAGCACAAGTGGCTGGGCTCAGGAAACCTTTAAAACAGATTGATCCATGGAAGCTACATCAACCACAGCAAAGAAGAAAACAATGAGTAAACCAAGTCCCTCACTTTCCCACATGCACAAAAGGTGACAAGCACTGCTTCCCTTCGGCATACTTGCAGTCTGTTAGGAAACAAGACGCCTTCTGACCTGTTTCCAAAATGAGCCAGCCAAGCTGCAAGCACCCTGCAAACTCTGTTTCCCTGCATATGCCAGCATTCCTCACAGCCATAACTGGGGCTACAGGTGCATGAGAAACTTCCTAGGGAAGGCAAGGTTCATTACCTACAAAGGTATTATCCTTTCTAAGCACTTTCTTCTACCACTTGTTTGAGGGAGAGGTCCCCAGCATTCTTCACCAGTCAGAAGATAGAATAAGGTCCACGGTTTAGCAGGAAGTGAGTATGAGAACATTCCGAGTTACCAGTTTCCCTACTCCCACTCTGTTAAAACTAACTGTAATGGCAGGAGACCCTTCCTAGCCAAATCATCAGAGCAGCATGAAAGGGGGAGGAAGGGAGAGGAGAAAGGAGACAGTCCAATGCTTCACCTCCCTCAAAATTGGTCATATAACTTGCTGGCTACTAGGATTTGCTACAAGGATTAGTCGTTATCTGAGCATCCATTCAGCAGCTGTATCCCTCTGGACTACTATATTTCAAGGTGCTATCTTGTTTCTAAGGCAGGTGTAGCCCTGAGCTTATTGAAGGCTGGACTCCCTTAAGTAGGAGATAACAGCATCACAAATAGCCTGGCTTATTTAACACACCGTGTTACCTCTCAGCAAGAGCTGACACGGTCACTTCTACAAAGAAAATATAAATAACACTTTGTCATTAATATAGAAATGGCACTAGAGCTCAGAAATGCTCCACACCATGTCCCACACAGGCTTTGCATACAAATGGAGGCCTGAAGGCTTCAGGCAAGAGGGAGGGAGAAAGGAAACAATCAAGCTGATGTGGACACAGAGGAAGAGGAAGTGGGGGAGGGACTTCTCCACATTACCACTTTTGTGTGTTCGTCAAAGCTTAAAAAAAATTAAGTCCATGGGAATTTGGAGTCTCTGATAAGCTTCGCTTCTCCATCTGGGATCATCTGGGCAGGTCTAGTCACCAATTTGGCTTCTCTCCAAGGGATAGGATCCAGCACCTGAAGGATAAAGAAAACTAAGAACATTGTATCTAGAATATTGCACCCCGTTTTTGGGGCCTACCAGAACAAGACACTGACTGACGGGAGCGCGTTCAGCAAGAGCAAAGATGCTCAGAGGGCTGGCAGACTCACACTGTGAGAAGAGGCTGAGGGATTAGGGTTTGTTCAGCCTGCAGAAGAGAAAGTTTTGGGGGTACCCTCTAGCAGCTCTGCAATACCTACACCGAGGTTGTCACAACGATGGAGCCAGGGTCTTCACAGTGACGCATTCTGGACAAGAGGTAAGGAGCTTAATATGAAACATGAGATGTCCAGACTGGGTCCAAGGAAAATGTTTTCACCATGCAGGCTGTCAAGCACGGAAACAAGGGCTCAGAGAGGGAGTGCACTCTGCGTCCCTGGAGGTTGTCATGGCCTGACTGGATAACCTTGGTCTAATCTGGCAAACTGAGTAACTTGATCTGATCTAAGAGCTGGCCCTGCTTTGAGTAGGAGGTTGGACTAGATGATAGCCTGAGGTCCCTTCCAACCTAGGGTATCCTATGATTCTATGAATACCCTTAAATATAGTCCTGGCAAGACAAGTAAGGAATACCCCCTTCATTCTGCAAATGGTTCTTTTTTCCCCTTGTGTATGTCCACAGCAGAGACCTTCCCACATATTCTTCTACAGCAATTCTGAATTTTTCATTCATTTTTTTTTTTATCCTTCAGCTTGTCTGTTCCCTCCCAGTACTGCGCCCTTGCCTACTTAAGCAGCCCGCCACAGCTGCAATGACTGGCACAGCATCCTTGGCTACAGGAGCTCTAATGGGGGCCTGGTACTAGCAGACATATTTTCCCCTCCCCACAAAAGCTCTGAGTGTGAAAGCTCTCATAGGGTTAGATAGTAAACTATAATCTTCTATTCCTCTAGCTATGACCAAACGAGCACAGGTAAGAAGAGAGTAACACTTCTGGGTGAAGGATTAGTCATCCTTACGCAAAGGATGGCAGTAACTTTTATGGCTACAGGTACCTAGGAAGCTGGCAGCATTTCATACGCTAGGACAGAAAGGTAGTGAGTAATCAACAGAAGCACAAATATTACCTGCGGCCTTTCTGGTTGTCATCAGTTTCTGGGAGTTCAGAGTGGGACTAGGAAAGAGCATTCTGGCTTCCTCCTCCTGAGAGCAGTTCTGCCGCAGGAATGACGTTGCCTCGTAGCACACCTCCCTCTCATCCTGTACCTCTCCTATACCTGGGCAGTGCAGGTAAGTATCTAGCTCAGGTGTTCCATCCCAGGAACTACAGCCTCCTGTGTGGGTCCCTTGGCACTCTGTAGGTAGGATCAGCTCACAGTCTCTGTCTTCAGGAATGATGGGAATGCGTTGACCCAGATCACGTACACCCTTACAGCAGCTCGGCAAGGTGTCATCAGGAAGGGTGTACTGCACATTCACTGCATAGTCTTCTGTATAGCAGCCACCACCTCCACTGCCACTGTTGCTCCTACAGGCTACCTGCTTCTCTTCATAGAAGCAGCAGGGCAACCCCTCATATTTTACCCCATCTGTCCTATGCAAGTGGTCTGAGTTAATACTGTACAAGCCCGGGGTGTTCCCTGACTGTGGTTCTATTCCTGGGCCACATGTCCCCCACAGCGGAGAGCTAAGGAAGAGTGCACTACAGTCAGCTGTCCCATTGCTAGGCTCCAGGGCAGAGTGCTGAAGTTCAAAGCAGCATGCGCATGCTTGCTCCATAAGCGGCCCTGCTATCTCTGGATTCTTCCAGTTCCTTTTAACATCCAAGGCAGCACCAGGAGTGGTTTCATGTCCTCCCTCTGAGGTAGTGCCATTTGGATCCCTGTGCTCTAGTGAGGAATTACTGCTATAGTTCATATCCATGCTGCAATTAGACAGTTGGTCCCCTGAGGAAGAAGCTGGCACAGGCCGGCAGTCAGCACCCACCAGACTGTGACCATGAGCTGGAGGCTCGTCCTGGTGGGGGCCCTCCAAGAGAACAATTGCACTCCTGTTTGCACCACCAACCTCACTCACTCGGCAAGGGCTCTTGCTGCGGTAAATGTATGGGTCATAGTCACTGCTCAGAGAGCTGCGAAAGGTGGAGCAGCTCCCATAAACTCCCTGGTTGCTGACCTCAGTGCAGTCAACCATGGAATCACTAGACGAGCAGTGGCACTGACCAGAACTGCTGCTGCTGCTGTCACTTCCAGGGCAGTCAGCCAAATATCCACTGCACACTGAACGATGACCATGATAGCAGCTAAAGCTGGAGGTACTGCCACTCTCCAAGCGGGATGAGGGCACTACATGTACCACAGGAGGGAAAAGCATGCTGCTACCAGGCTGAAAGGCACGGGATGGACCCTTTGAGGAAATGGCAGCTGGAAGCTGTCCATCTTGCTCAGGGTAACTAAGGCCTTGGAAGTAGTAGTGCTGATACATGGTCTCATATTGGGAAAAGCACGCTGCTTTGGAAAAGTTGCGCCCACCAAACTTGGGTCTTCGGAAGTTGTGAGCTGGAGAGTAAGCCCTATGTTCCAGGCTACAGTGATGTGTGCTTAAAGCATGCTCCAAATGAATAGGCTGATAACTTCGGATATAGGCTGGAGACTGGGCTTGGTAGAGGCTCTGTTCACCATGTCGCTCAACTGTAAGTACTGTGATAGGGTTTCCATGAGGGTCCATGCTTGTCCGAGTGGGATATGCTGTTAACTGGTTTGCTCTGTGCACTCGGCCTGGGTAATGGACAGGCAGAATCACCCTCTGCTGCCGGCTGCGTGCTGGGTTGATGGATTCCAGACAGACCGGACCTGCATTTCCTTTCTTCTGTTCTGAATGAGAGAAATAAGAGTGGAGAAGTAGAAGTATGAAGGAATAAAAAGGAATATACTTTATGCAAGAAAGAAGGATATTTTGTTCTGAATTTAGTTACATTATGCACATGTTGTGATTTAACCCGGCACGCAGCTAAACACCACACAGCCGTCTGCTAATTCCTCCCGCAGTGAGATGGGGGAGAGAATCAGAAGAAAAAGGTAAAACTTGTAGGTTGAGATAAAGACAGTTTAATAACACAGAAAAGGAAGGGAAAATAATAATAGCAATAATAGTAATAGTAGTAGTAGTAATAATAATAAAAATAATAATAGAATATACATAATAAGTGACGCGCAATGCAATTGCTGACCACCCGCTGACCGCTGCCCAGCCAGTCCCCAAGCAGCGGACACCATGCCCCAGCCAAGTCCTCCCAGTTTTATTGTTCAGTATGATATTACATGGCATAGAATATCTCTTTGGCCGCTTGGGGTCAGCTGTCCTGGCTATGTCCCCTCCCAGCTTCTTGTGCACCCCCAGTCTCCTTGCTGGCAGGGCAGTATGACAAGCTGAAAAGTCCCTGACTTGGTGTAAGCACTGCTCAGCAACAACTAAAACATCAGTGTGTTATCAACATTATTCTCACCCTAAATCCCAAACACAGCACTATACCAGCTACTAGGAAGAAAATTAACTCTATCCTAGCTGAATCCAGGACAGCACGCAACAGGTTTTTTTTTTAAAAAAAAGCATCAGCTTTTTACACAGAAAGAAAAATACAAAAACCAAACAAGTCAAGACCATCTGCCTGGAAGCCTTTGAAACACTCAACTGTATTGGCTTAAAAGGAAGAGAAGTGAAGTGATTTCAGATACTGTTCTCATATAAGCAAAACCTTCTGCTTACACAACATTCCTGGTCTTGCAGGTTAAGAGCAAGGCTGGCAGTCATTGTTTGAGTTGTCATATGACACATTATTTTACATAAATGTGTATTAATAGAAAACTTCTTCAAGACAGAGGAAATGGGAGTGGGAGAGGGCAAGTAAGGGAAACCACATTCCAAGTTACAACAGCAAACAGAAATAAAAACCAATATATTGCCTTTTCTTTACAATTACCAGGAGAAAACATACCTGTATACGAAATCTGTTTGTCGTCCTTGCATTCAGAAGCTGACCAACGCTGCCCTCTGCTGGGCATCGCACCCAGAAAGAGGGAAAACCAGAAATGTGACCTGTTATTCCAGGGCACGCAGTCATTTCCCAAGAACTTAAGTCTTAACTGTGTTTCTAGGGTTGCACTACAATAAAGATTATGGGCTCTATGGAGATTTACAAACAGGCATTATTTGTCTTTCATCTCGCCTGCTGTTAAGTCCACAACAGAGCATCTGTACTGCAGCACTTACCTATGATGTTATGGCGACAGTGAGGGCAGGTATGATGCTGCAGTAGCCAAGGATCCACACACTTCTTGTGAAATCGGTGAGTGCAGGGAATGACACGCAGTTCCTACATGAACAGATGAAGGAACGTGAAAACATACTCCTTCCTAATGAGTGAATTTTTCACAGCTTATTCCTATTTTTTTCAACCCAGCTACTAAATGGATCAATTCCTAGTCTCGAATGACAAGCAGGAAAAAAGTGCCATCTGTTCAACACAGCCAAAAGTACAACAGCTAATGATCAAGTGTCACTAAAAGAACATCCTGCAGGCATGTTAGAACTGCATGCAGATATACCACATTTCTTTCGGATACTTTTTGCTGTGTGTCCCCACGACCTAACACTTCAAAGGAGCTCATTATTAAATTTTTCCTTAATATATTAATTGAACTTTAAAAAAAAAAAAATCTACAGAGTCCACTTAATGATGCTTCTTGCCTACAGCAACTAGCAATGGAAAACACTCAGGGAAAAGCAAAAATAACACAGTGTATATGATACTTTTTCCCTTGCTCAACACTCTCATCTTCAGCTATTATCTGTTTACAGGATTTCCTGAGCCTGCTAAATATCTACCAGTTCAGAAACTCACAACAGATCTTTCTTCCAAGTACTGCCCAAGTCTCCCCATGAGCTCAGGTTTTGAATTTCTAACATGCTTTGGCAAAAAGTTCCACAGGGCTACTACCTGCTGGCAGAGAAATACCACATACTGATTCCAATTCAGTCCTAGCAGTTTCATTTAATTGCAGCCAATTTTGTACTGGAAAAAAAATGAACATCTGATTCCTGTTCATGCTCTCCATTCACGACTTCATACTCCCTCTGCCCCCAAGCAATCTAGGACTAAACAGTCCTAGCCCGCTCAGTCATCTTTTTGTACAGAAACCGTTCCAAATCTTTGATCACTTTGTGACTGCCCTTCTCTGAAGCGCCTTAATTTCCGACATATATTTTGTAAAATGAGATCAGAAGTGCACACAGTACTCAGTGTGAGAGCATGACTGAACTTACACAGTGATGTAATTATGTTTTCTGTTCAGTTCTCTAGACTTCCCCTTCTCACTTCTAATATATCATTTGCCTTTTTGACTGCCACAAAGCACCGATCTGCTTTCACAAAGCTATCTAAAACAGATTCAAGATCTTGCTCCTGAACAGTAATGCTCAAGCCACAACCCATCACTAATCCATGGGAAGCTCTTCCTTATGTATATCACTTCATGCTGAAGTTCATGTATGAAGTTTCTGTACAGTCAGTTTTGTACAGCCCTCCTGCCTGCCCTCTTGTCTGCCTTCAGCCTTGCTACTCTAAATAATTTCCCAGCAGCTAACTTCATTAACTTTCTGTTAGCAGTCTGTAGCACTCAAATACTGCAACTGGTATTTTCTATTGCCTTAAAAACGATGAATCTTTTATGAATAATTTCAAAATAAAGCGTCCTCAATTTTTTAGATGGAAGTTTAAAGCTGTGATTATTGACTGCCTCTGTTTTAAGCAGCCTGTTTTCTATTTCATCTTTTCATTGCTTCCTCCAGATAGAACTGTGTCACAGAAGGCAAGCACTGACATCAATGCAGTGACTGTAACTGAGGAGTCAAAAAATGATTCCTGAACCTTTTGGCACCTCCTCCTTCTTTTCCTCTGGTTTCCCAGCAGCACTGTGTAATTGGCATTTTAAAGACAAGGTGCCATCAAAGCTTGAGAAGCAAAACACGAAATGCACCCCTTATGTCCAACAGAGCTTACACGCATCATCACCTTAGCACACAATTTGTTAAAAATACCCAGAGAACTAAATGCTGACGTAACCCTGACTACTTTCCAAGTTCTTCCTCAGAAAAGCAACTTGATGGAGCTAGCAACTTGCAGAATGAGATCCCTCAGCTCTCACTTTGTAGTATGGGCAAAAGGCCTTGAGATTTCTTACGGAGCTGCAGAATGCAGTTGAGGCTGAGTTGGCTACTCAATACAATCAGTTGGACAAGCAGCACTATCTCCGTACACAATGTATCCAACAGCCAGATGTGTACCACAGTGCTAAAATAAACCAGCTACATTCTCAGCCCATGCTGAAGAAACCATTTATCCTTTACCTCCCCATCAATGTACTTCTCCAAGCAGATGGCACAGTCAGAGGTAGAGCTGCTACTGAGTGTGTCCAGTGCTCCACAGCTACCTTCCCGGTTTCCCTTATTTTTGGACTTAAACTTCCTGGTCTCCATTTTTTCCAGTGCTTGCACTGCAAGCCTGTTCATGGAATTCTACAAGAGAAGAAACAAAAAAAAAAGAAAGGAGGGAAAAAAAAGGCAACACTGCTGCATAAGGGACTATAATGTAGTGTGTAGAGAAACACCACCATATCAAACTAATGTATCTTACCAAATCACGCCAGGCCCAGACTAATGTATAATTTCATAAATTAAGCAGAGAGAAGGCTAATTAGAATTTTGATCAAAAGCCTCATGAAAAGAATGTATGCCACATGCGTAGTGGTGAGAACGATAAGCTACTTTGAATTGAAACAGGGTGAAGGTGCTGACAATTGGCATACACTGCAACTGCTCAATTAATAGGCAGCAACCATTCAAGGCAACATGAAAGACTTGGTCAGGAACTTTTTTTGAACTGTCAATATTCACTGTAATGCTCCATTATGCTGTTACCACCATATTACCAGAAGCAATACTAGAGAGAGGGATTAAAATGAAATGTTACTAAAATAGCTGTATCATTTTCCCCTTCCCCTGAATTTAATCAATAGTAGAAGTTTAGGAAGGCAGTGGGTTGTTTTGATTTTACTGTAGAATTTATCACCCCCTCTTTAACACTGTTTTTTAACACTGCTGTTGGCCCATAACATCTCTGTATTCCTACTCAGTTTGTCCAAAGCAAGAATCCTAAGCAACTACAGTGCTTTGTATTCCTTTTACGTGTATACACTGGACAGTTTACAACTACAAACTTCAGAGTCCATTAGCTTCCAATTACTTTCCCTTTCATGTTTGACAGGACAAACTTCAAGTATCTCAACTAGAATTTCTCCTAACCAAACTTACTACCTTACAAACTTCTCCTGTTAAGAAACAATACATGTTTTTCTATTGACAAGAGTTGCAATTTAATTTTCAGTCCTGATATTCTCTCCACAAAACAGCAACAAGAGCTCGGACTTCTTCAGAAGTACACCAGTGTTAGTGATAATCAACCTCTGCACAACCAGAAATGTTCTTCCTTTCCAATGGCTAAATGGACTGCTTCCATACTCTTTTCTCCCAATCTCAGGATTTAAGTGAGTGAGCATCACAGGTCAATGTAGATCTCCTTTGAAGACATTTCCAAATCTTTCCAAAGGCCTACACCCATGGATAAAATCCTTTCCACAAAGATGGCTATTCTAAGTCAGTGTCCAGCATTTCCAAAAGTAGTGAGCAAGTTCTAGGACAAAGTAAGAGTAGCTAACTTTCCACAATCAGTGAATATCCCATTACTGCTCTTACCTGACTACGTCGCTGTTTCAGTTTGATCTTGACAAGAAGAATGAGGCAAACAAGAGACACAACCACAAAGAAGGCCAGGAAAATTCCCATATCAAAGTACTCGGTGGGTTGCTTAAAAATTGAAACAAAAATATTATTTTTCCTTTCTTTAGATCATACTCAAATCTGTTGCTCCTTTCTCTTCTCTGCTTTCTCAGTGGTCATTGTCAAATGTACACAGTCACAATGGCAAAAGTGAAAGTACACACTGTTCTATTCATTAACTAGGATTCTGAGACAAAACCTGGGTTTCATATGCCACTGCAAGTGAATGAAATACACAGAATGCCAGTCACAAGATGTCAGATTTACAGTGTCTCTGAACCGATTCCACAAAACCCAGGTTTTTTAACTGAGTGAATCACACTAACGCAAATTTTCATGATTTATAGGTTTGCTTGTATACTTAAGTGAGTGAATACCAGCATTTGAATTTTCAGCAAATGGTTCACTTCTCAAATACATTTCTTAACAGAAGAATTCCATAAAAACACAACAAAATCGAAGTGGTGACTGGGACACGGATGACCTCTAGCTTTGTTCTTCTTCTGTAACTACATGTACAGTGTGTTCAAAAAAGCTCTAGAAAAACTATTTTGTATTACAATTACAAATACCAGTAAACTGTGTTTAAAATACCACACTGAATTATTAATTAACACAGGGCAGACTACCTTACAATCTGAACTACCAGGAGTGTGCAATCACTAAGTTATTTACTTAAGAAAAAGGAAAACTTCTATTATAAAAAATTTTTAGCCCTTTATATATTCAAAAGCATCCTTATGAAAGACAGCAGAAGACACATTGTGGATTCTATACTTACATCAAGTGTAGCTGCTTGTCCACAGTGTAGTTGCTCAATTTATTTAGGTCAACAGAATTTCACATGTATTAGTGCTCATGGGCAGGATAAAAACATCTTCACACTCATTGCAGTTAGCCTGCACTATATGAAGTAACAGCAGTGTAATACCTAGATAAAGTTTCTTAAAGTCTCACCCGTGGGGGGCGATGCTGAATCCTTGCTCTTGCCACTTTCTGCTTGTTAACTATGTTCATTAGCTTGACAGCATCAGCACCCTTCACATACACCACTGGTCTCTTCAGAGGATCCTCAGAGCCTTGGTTCAGCTAGAACAAAAGAATAATCTACTCAAATGGCACGTTTCAGGAAAACTACCTCTGTTTTGGACAATGCAGAGAAGAGTAAAGGAATATGAATATCGAATTGAATCAAGTACCAGTTGTTCTCTTCTAGCCTAGACTGTCACTTAAGTATTCCACAGACTTAAACATTAATTAAACTTTTGACTTAAGCTGCTTTTTTGTTTTACTGACCAACACTAAGATGAAGGATAAGAAAATGTTATTTCTGAACAGCAGCTTTAACTTAACTGCATTATGTGCCAGTGCTTATATTAATATCGTAGTAAGTTAAACCTCGTAATGAAGAAAAAAAATCTGCACATTCCAAAAAAACAGCCTTGCTGCATGGTCTGAACCTTTTGTAATTTCAACTTTGTAGTTAAGACTATTCACATAAAAATTTCTTTCGTCTTCTGAGCATTCTCATGTCAGACTCCTGTCTTTCAGGCTCTTTGTACATAGCCAATTTATTAGTTTGTAACATCTGCTGTTTAACTCAGCAAACTCAGTTATTTGGGTTATAGTGACCACCAGAGCTACTGATTACAGGATAGGGGCCTCAAGACTAAAACGTATGAGTAGATAGCTTAATTCCCCCTGAAACTTCCTTCCAGGTCCAGCTAAGTTTTTTTGAAAGGCCACATCACAGAATAAGAAAACATTGTGAGTGGGAAGGCACTCCGCAAGTCCAGCCTCCTGGTCAAGGCAGGGTCAACTATGACATCAGACCAGGGCTTTTTCCAGTCAGATGCTGAAGACTGGAGACTGTACAACTCCTCTGGCCAACAAATCCAGAAAAACAATCCACTAAACTATATACCAGAGAGGGGCATAACAAGACAAGAGAATTGTTCTGTTACAAAATCTCACCAACATGATAAATCCATATAGCTTATTCTGACCCACAAGAAAAATCCTAGTATAGAGGCTGGTTGATAGAAAATAAGCAAGGCACTGACGAGCACATGGAAATGGTACAGAGGAAAGGAATGAGATGACAGGAGTGTGAGCAAATTGATTGAGAGTAGAGTATGGCAGAGATATCATATCTATATTGTTGATATCTACCTGTTGCTCACAGCTAAAATACGTACAAATTACCGACTGGTCTATCATCCTGCTTACAAAGCACTCTACCTAATCTGTCCAGATGATGGTGACAGACTTCACTGAAACTTTAAAACAGATTCTTCCTAGTATTTTACTAGGCTTCTGAGAACACTGATCAAACTATTTTTAAGACAGATGTCTTTCAAAGAGCTAATAAACAGCTGAAGTACTTGAATCCAATCCAGGGATCCTATGTGCCTACAAGGCTTGCTGGCCCAAGGCCAAATTCAGTCACTGTCCCTACAGTTCCCAGACACATAATCTCTCTCAAGCTTTCTTGTCTGAGAAAGAATTCACCTGATTTCTCAGTAGCTTTTACACACTGCCAGACTTTTGCTAAATATGATGCTCTGGGTGCTGTTACTCCTTTTCGAACTATGGAAAAGTAAAACTAAGAAATAAATCAGACTTCACAGAGCATTTCTAAAAATAAAAGTTTATTCTTAGCTACAGCAAAAGACACTCTGATCAATGGGAATAAAACCCACAAAATCTATATGCAAAGCCCTTTCATTTGGTAGCAATTCTGCTACCAAATTGTCTGAGGACAATTCTCCTGGTCAGGCCTGCCTTCTATTTCTGTTCATTGACTAGTAGGAAGGATCGCCTTTCATAATACTCCACTTCTCCCTTTCAAAGCACTCTCCCTTAGTTGATCTATTGCTTGGTAACAAGCATACCTGGGAAAGCTTCCTAAACAGCTCCCCTCAGTGTCTTAGGATGCTTTAATTTGCATCAAAGATACTCCAGATTATCTCATGTGAGTTTTTCTTCCATTGCTACCCATCTGTCATTGTTTTCCACAATTCCATTGTGACTGCCAAAATGGTATTTATTTTACAGACTAATTAATTAGCATCTCCTGATGTCAAGGGTTGTCAAGACTTTGGCTGAGAATCAAAATGCATGAAACACAAGTGTCCAGAGCAGCATGAGAAGGGACCCAATCAAGTAACTCTATGCTTACGAGTATGAGAGCTAGGTCTGGTCATTTCTCTCCTGTTTGGGAATGTTTGCATAGGCTGCTGCTGTGTCCTCGTATAGAGCCTACTTTGTCATCTACTGCACTAAGCCACTAACCTTCCATTTTATTGGTACACCCAAAATATTCCATCATCCACTACACTAGTTTCCCAGCTACTGGGGAGAGTTGCACCCAGTTTATTACGAAGAATCAAGGAAGGACAGCTGCTGCTGGTACAGAGAAAAGAGCAACAGGCAGTAACTCAGCTTCACAAGTTAAGAGCAGGGTGGCTGAAAGTAACTGGAAGCTGTAATACAAAGAAAAAACTGGAAAAAGTCAGATTACATTTTTGTGCTGATAATTTTGCTGTGTACAAAAGGGGTAAAAATATCCCTGAGAATGTCTGCAAGATCAAGGCTGTAGCCTTGACGCACATGCAGAACACAGTTCTCAAATCATCCATTGCACAGGGTCTGCATTCCTTTGTTCAACAGATGCTCATTTCAGAATTAAAGCCAGCTTTTTTTAATGTAAACACTGATGGTGTCTCTTTTCCCCAAGAAATTCAGGCTGCACTTAAAAATAGTTTGCTTCACTTGTTCCTGCTGTAGCAGAAACAGCAGGTTTGTTTCAAAACAAAACTAAATCAAATACAGACTATTTTTGTGCTTGTTATGTTTCTTCTCTCTACTCAAATAACTCAGAATTGGCTGGAAGGATCTTGTCAAAGCTATTACCTCACCCACTTCAAATGAAAAGATGGAAGTTGTACCAAGACCCCAAAAAAAGAAAAACCCTGCCTGTCTACAAAATATGTAGGCCAGAAATCATCAGCTGTGAAGAAGAAAGAAATGTTTCTAAGATTTTGGTGTGGTTTAAGCCCAGCCAGCAACGGAGCATCACACAGGTGCTTGCTCACTACGCCCTCGGTGGGACGGGGGAGCGAATTGGAAAACTAAAAGTGAGAAAACTCATGGGATAAGAACAGTTTAATAACGGAAATAAAATAAAATAAAATAAAAATTATAATAAATTGTAATTAAAAGGAAAACAACAAAAAGAGAGAAAAATAAAACCCACCAAAAGACAAGTGATGCAAATGAAAAACAATTGCTCATCGCCAAGCGACTGGTGCCCAGCCTGTTCCTGAGCAGCAGGCCCTGCCCAGCTTCTCCTCCTGATATATAGGCTGAGCATGACATGATATGGTATGGAATATCCCTTTGGCCACTTGGGGTCAGCTGTCCTGGCTGCGTCCCCTCCCAGCTTCCTGTGCACCCCCAGTCTCCTTGCTGGCAGGGCAGTATGACAAGTTGAAAAGTCCCTGACTTGGTGTAAGCACTGCTCAGCAACAACTAAAACATCAGTGTGTTATCAACATTATTCTCACCCTAAATCCCAAACACAGCACTATACCAGCTACTAGGAAGAAAATTAACTCTATCCCAGCCACAACCAGGACAGAATTGTAAGAATCTTGTTTAGAACCTGGTTTGAAAGCCATTCTGAAACCTCAAAAATAGCAGCTGCTCACCAATACTATCGATCACAAGCTTGGTAGGGCCAAACACCCTGTGTTTTGTACCCAGAGCTGGGCAAAGAAAAACTCCTTGACTAGATAATGGCATACAAAAAAATTGACTCCATCCTTTCTCAAAACCCCAATCCCAGACTTCGATTCTGGAGTCTACCAAAGGCTAGAAGAAAAAAATAACTCCCCAAACTTTTCTCTTTTTACCACATCCTCAACACCTCCATTGCTCCTTGCCTGCCAGAAGATGAGCAGAAAAATCACACCACCATGTCACCCAGGGTCAGTAGCTGCATGTCTTAAGGTAGGTGTGCTCTGAGACCTGTATGCTCTTAAGTCTTGCCTCAGCAACCCTAAAAGAACCCAACAGAGGCTGTAACAAAACTAGGCTCCCTTCTTCATACCTGATCAATGGCATCTGGGTTTTCAGAAACATCAAAGATGACCGCTGTGGCTCCTCGCTGTACTGCTCGTTTTGCCTGCAATAAGAAAGACAGCATCCTCAGTCCCACCCAAAAGATGACTTCTTACCTCAAAAATTACTCCCTCTCCTCATCTCCAGATAGCAAACTTAACATTTTTGTGCTTCTGTGTAGCTAAAACAAATGACAGAGTAATTATAAACACAGGAGTTTCTTAACCAGCATCGAATGTGTTTAAACTTCACTACAGATTCTACAATCTCTCTGCCCCTTCCTTTTCAAACTCCTACTTCAACAAACTTTTAAAGGAATTCAAATGTGATTTAGATTCTCTAAAGACTTTAAATGTACAAATTTTTTACAATTAAATTATGTTCTTTTTCTCTATGTTACATGGAAGTGTCATTAAAAACAATCTTCCCTGTGACTTGGAATGGAGAGACAAGCTCACTAGTGTAGAACATAAAGGTGGACCACATTCTTTACATCTTTTCAGTGTCATTCTCACAGTCATGACAAAGTCTAGTATTTCACAATCCTTGCAAAAAGTGCCTCAGAGAATACTGCTCTTTCTGACCGTTAGAGGTCAGAACTGTTGCACACACCACTTCTTAGATTAGACCTATTTAAGTGCAGAGTTTTTCATCATATATGAAGTCAAAACCTGGAGTTAACTAACAGCACAGAGAAGATACTAGAACATATTAAAATCCTCTGGGATGGAGAAAACAGTATTTTAACCACCGAGGCTAAGACAGGGTATTTTTACCATTTCTGCTACTGTGCCTCTGTACGTTCTGTTCAAATGTTGCTCAACGGCTCCACAGAGCAAACATTCCCAGTAACTTTTCAAAGCTCTTACTGACTTTGTTGGATGCAGAATGCAAATAACTATTTCTCCAAGCAATGACAGCTATCACAATCACACTACCAAACAAGAGGACACTGGCTGTTTCATGCAGACTAGCAGAACCTGAACTTAAATTGAGATATAAAAGAAACATATGAAAGTGATAAATTATGAAATATCACTCAGTGTTTTCCAGGAAGAATGTTGGCCAGTACAGAGCTGTTAGTTTGAACACTTACAGATCACTTTCTTTGCTCTATTCTTATTTTTTGTTTGTATTGTAAATCAATCAAGCCCATCAAACAGCACATGAGGGAAAGCAATTCCCAAATAGGGTCTCTGAGTCCAGCAGGTATTTGTCACCTTTGAAGTCAGCACACCTGGCTAATCACAAACAGCTGTTGGAGAGGAAAAGTTAAAAAGGAATCTAGTACACGGTCTCTGTTACCGTGGCCCTGAGGTAAAGGCTCATCCAGGTTTCCCTAGAAGGCACCTTTTACATACATGCAGTGCGTCTAGAGCTGTTCAGGCTATTTAGATTGTTCTCTGAGGACGGTCACTCAACAAGCAAGGCACTTTGATCTCTGAAGCTGTTTTTAAAGAGATTTTTTCAGGTTGGTTCAGAAAAGAAACTCTGAATTTTGTAAACACACCGAATGAGCAGAATACAGCGCAGCCATTCATTAAGTTTTCACCAACAAGATGTAATTTGTATTCCTTACTTTGTATTGCAAAATCAGCTGTTAAGAGATGAAAAGTACTGGGTTCAAAAATCGTGCTGGAGAATATAGCAGCAAGTGGGGTGAATGGTCTGCCACCTGCCCACTTCTGCAAACTTGCTAAGCTAGTTTAACTCCGGCCAACTGCAACCAGCGGCCTGTGCGCGGTCCCAAACAGACACAGGCCCGAGCCGTCTTTCACCAGCAGCGCTCACTCGCCACTCGCGGACGCTCTGCACGCTCGCCATGCCTCTCCCGGGCTGCCAGCCTCCCCGCACACGGCTCTAGGGGCCTCGGCTCTGCCTCTGGGCAGCAGCCCATGCGCGGCCAAGCAGAAACCGCCCCAATGGGTGGCGCAGACCCCGCCCCACCCCCGGAAGTGACGCCCTGCCTGGGGGCGCGAAGGGTGGTAGGCAGCCGTCGGGAAAACGCGGGGTTTTTTTCCCTCGCTCGGGTCTAGATCCGGATCCCAAGCGAAGGGATGCGGTGCTCGCTCGCGGAAAACATGCGGCCTCCCCCCGCGTCACTAGGGAGCCTGGCCCTGCGCCAGACTCCCGGTGCTAAAGAGACTCGTTCGCACAGCGCGGCCTCGGCAGTGGAGGCCGGTTACGAGACGACCCTCCAGCTCCCGAGCACCCTGCGCGGGAAGCACCGGGCAGCCGCGGCGGCGCGCTCCGCGGAGCCCGCTCCCGGGGCCCCGGCTCCGCGGCTTGGCGGCAGCCCGCCTGACCCTCCAGGTTTCGCTGGCAAGAGATCAGAGAGCAGCCGCGAGCGCACCACCGCCTGCCGTGCCCCCCGCCCCCCGGCTCGTGTGTTACACGGCTGCACTTTGTTGAGAAGCAAACGAGTGCGAGCAGGCTGGGGCCTGAGCGCAGGCACTTTTTTTCGTCTGGTATGCATCTCCTCCCCTTCAGTTCGAGATGACAGCCGGGGGTCCGGCGTGCACCTGGGCTGGCGGCCTGGCTGCCCGCCTCAGAAAGCTGCTCTACGCTCGCGAGGCGCCCCGGAAGGCCTGGCTGCCCCTACGGCCCTCCTTCCTCACCCCCCAAAAAACGTGGGACAATTAAAGCTAACACGTCTTTGAAAATATCCTGTCCACTAATCAGTAATCAGGACAGCTTAAAATAACACAGCAATGCAAGTACCACTTAAAATAATGCCAGTCTGTAACAGGCATGTGACTTCACCATTTTGAGCTATTCCACATTTAAAGACTGCCCCTACATCACTCTTCTAAGCAAAGTGGCCAAAACCTAGATCAAAAACGAAGACACACATTGGATGAAGGGGGAGGAAAAAAAGTTGTACTGGTATGTGCTTTACCTTTACAATTCCCGTGGCAAACAAACAGGCATTTTCTCAATTCAATTCCCATGCAACTGACAGAAAGCAGTAAAGGTGCCAGGCATATCCCTTTCTGAGATTATTTATTTTAAACCACAGAAGACAAATAACTATCACTACACAACAGTAGTCGTCCTTTTTTGTAAAAATAAAAACAAAAAAATTGATAACTGCACTTTTAGTAATTCAAATGATCTCTCCTTGTTCATAGTGACAACAAACTCCCAGTCTTTCTTTGCATTCAGAGTCTGAAAGCCTGCACTGCTACAGAGCAATGAACTCTGACCCGTTTGCTCTACATGGCCACTGTATGCAAGCACCACCATCATAACTTTCACTTTTTCTGTGAAGTGCTCCTACATCCCAGTTGGAGCCCCAGGATAGTTACATGTGTTCTGTGTAGGCCAGCAGCTAACTAGATGTCTGACATGCAGAAACACAGGGCTCAACTGTGCACAAACACTGATGTAGACTGTACTAAGCATGCCTTAGTCCTAGAAGCAGGACTGGAATTTACAATCTTCAGCAAGCCCTGTATTGGCAATTCAAAAATTCTTTTGTCCTTCAGTACAAACCTAATAAAATACAAAATATAGGTTAGCTATAAGTAGGTCTTTATAGGACAGAGACAAGTCACTTAGCATGTTATTTGACAAGCACAACCTTAACTCACCATCTGAAATTACTGTCATTTTTGTGGAAGTGAGTTACGTTTTTTTACAGGGGGCAACTATTACTGGCATTTCCCCCTTGTGTTATATGTAATAATGGTGTAAAAAATTGCAATAGTTTGCACTTGCAACCTATGCTACTATGTCCAAGTGCTGTGGTTTGGAACTGCCTTACGTTAAAAAAAAACCCTCTCAAAACTACTTCTGGTGGAACACAGCTGATCAGCAAGGCAGACCTAACAAAAATCTGGGAGTATACAGCTGAAAAAAAAGAGAAATCTCCTCAGTTTCTTCTTTCATTTTTAGGAATGAAGTTCCAAATGTGGAAATTTGTTACACAACCAAGGAGTCCTCCTGTATGCATCTCTTGTCACAATTATATGTGGTAATCCCTGCAATATGAAGAAGGTTCATACTGTTCACACGGCAGCCCTCTCTTTCTATATGAGCTCAAACCAGCTCCCTGACTGTGTACTCCCCAGATGAGAAACTGTGTAAGTCAATCACGGCCTGAATCTCACATTGCTTATTGTATGAACTCAGAGATAGCTCTGAATAAGTTAAATTTCATTTTCCATGTATTAGCCCCGCCTTTAGGTCCCATCAATACTGATTACAATGCAGTGGAAAGGCCCTCACAGGTCTGGACACTTCCAGAAGGAGGAAAAAATCTCCATTTCTCATTTTCAGATCTTATGAGCAGTGGTAACTTTGCACGTTCCTTTCATAGATCAGTTTCAGAATGTCGCAGTAAATGCAACTACAACATTGCCAGAAACACAGGGCCCAAAGAGAAGACAGAGTAACAACAAGCATTTTCACTGGATGTTGATAACAGACTGCCCATGCAGAGGTAGCCTATACAGCACAATTAGAGGGGAAGAATAAATTTTTAGAATTGCTGAAAGGGCAAAGAAACAGGAAGAGGTCCATTTACAGCATGATAACATCATGGACTGGTGATACAGACAGAGCACACCACCTGATAAGGAATAATATTTGTATTTTAAAATTATCCTAGCAATCTGGAGTAACAAAAGCAGTAAATGAAGCACAGAAAATTGCAGTCTGTAACTGCACTGGACATTTTGCAGCCATGTGTTGCAACTATTACAGCAGCAAATGCTAGAAGCTGTAATTCCAGTATTCATTCTAACCTTTTCTTGTGTACTGATTTTACTTGTATACAGATTCAGATTCCATTTGAACTAATGTTTTGTATACGGGTTTCAAGTTCTGTGACTTTTTTTTTACCCCCTGAAAAATACATGCAAAATCAGTTTAGCACAGAACTGCAGATAAATCCCTATTCTTGTTGGTAACAGAATTAAAAGTAACTACCAGATACTTTTTTAAATATTAGTGCCATTAAAAATTAGTATTTTCAAGTCTTCACAGCAGTTTCTGTTGGATTTTTTCTTCTTCATCTGATGTAGTATACAACATCAGAGTGGTTCAAGACATTTCAGTTAATCATAAACCAGGCATGGAACAATTAGGCAAGTTAGTAGTGTTTCCCCTTAGAAAGCCAAAAAAAACAAGCTTCAAAAATCTACTGTCTTGTGCATTAATGATACTACAAAACTAAACGTAATAGCTAGTGTGAATCGGCTGAAAATAAAAAGGACAAGGCAGACAAATGTCTAGGGGTTTGATTTAAACCTATTTGACCTCAATATTGCAGCAGGTCCAGAAGATTAAAAATCACTCCATTGTCAATCTCACAATCCCTGTTCAATCTACAGATCTGAAAAACAAGTAGACCAGAATAAAATAGAGAAAGCAATGAATGATTCTGCCTTAAATGCCCCAAGTCCAGGGCTGTATAACGGAACTGAATCTCTTAGGATGAAATAGTACCGTCAAAGGATGGTCAAAAGGCATCCCTGGTGCAGAGGGAAAGGAACATATACCCTGAATCATACTCCCAACTTCCTAGGTGTGTGCAAGTTGTGCCTGAGAGGAGTCTAGTAGTGCTTACTGACACCAGTCATGACTAAGAGACTGCAGAGAAAGTGCAAAAAGACCTGTTTCTTTTGGATTTTTATTTTGCTAACCCTTTACAGTAAACTTGATTATTTATCACTTGGATTAAGTCATCTGTTCAGTACGGGAGAAGATAACAAAAGCAGATTAAGGCAATCAAGTTCATGAAGAATGCTGTTAAAATAACCAGCAAAGATTTGTACTTGTCTGTATCAAAATACAGAGAATATGCACCTTGACTGTAACTATTGTTGAGTTTTGGCCACTTTAGGAATCTTTTTCAAATGACACCCTAAGTTTTTCTTTGTAAATGAGCATTAAAAGGAGATCCGCCATTTGCTAGACTTCACTCGAACACCTGGTAGACATTTGACTATCTTCTCTAGTTGAATGTTGGATGTAAGTGCCTCTAAGCTAAAATGATAGTGATACAAAACCCAGCTCTGAATTTGCCCTTCTTCAATTCCTTAAACATCACCAGCCTAGACTTTATCAGAAGCCCTCTGCTGAAGAATATATGTGGCTACTTTATACTCGAAGAAAAATGTAAACAGAAGGATATGGTGTGTTTATCACACATTTTAAGATGATTTTTTATTGCAAATATGTAATATTTGCCTCATCTGTGTTTCTGTAGTGTTTTAATTTGCAAAGAGATTATCATAGCTCATGGAGAAGGCCGATTTTAGAGCTTGTTCTTACCTGTTATGAACTCACTGTTGATAAGTGTTACGAGTAAGATGCACATTAAATACTGTCTCAGATTAAAATGTGGAAGAATTTACTAGGCCCTGTAATCTAGAGAGCATGAGAGGAAAGTACCTCTTCACATCTCCAGGCCTGAGGAAATTTTAGTTAGTTTTACCTCAAAGAACACCAGAAAGATTTGAAGAGCTCTGCACACTCCCATCCTGTGGGCCACAATAATACAATAAGGAGGCAACAACTTCCTTGATGAGACAAACTTTCAACCCAAGGGACGAGATGATTATTAAGCAGATGCACTGCTGCCTCTCATTCATTCAAATCAGGTAGGACAGCAACAATCAAAACAGTAAGAAGGTCAGCCACTTGCTGACGTCTAGAAGGACCTCACATGCTTGCAGATATAAACATTGCAAGCATCTCCTCCTCTGCTTTCTAGTATGGCCTCATTCCAATTAATATGTCAGTTATAATGCAACAGTGGAGAAACCAATGTAAGAAGAAAAGCTGCTTAACAGGGTTCCTGTTCAAGAGAAAAATCATACCAATATTAGCCTTTATTCGTGACATTTACTTCTTTGCCAGAGTTAGAACTCCCTCACAATATACAGCTGTACTTACATATGAACATGACACTAATCTAATGGGTCGCAGAGAGTGAATAAATTACAGATGAGAGAAGGACTAAGGCTTGGACCCATAGGTGGGGAAATCAAAGTTCATTAATCACTTTTAGCTGTACCATTTACGTAGACATAGTAATGCATTATACCTTTATTAAGATAGTAACAATACCTTCTGTTGAAAATGGCTATTGGTAGAGCCAGATTACTATTCACAAATACACTTTTTAAAAAAAAAAAATTAACATCCTAGATAAAACTGACAGACTAAAGGGAGAAAAAGATGCTTTAAAAGTACTGGCTACCTGTGTAAACCCACAGATATGTCGTGCTATTCTAACACTATGTTCTCTCAAATGCTCTTACATTTAGAACTATGTATCTGTCTACCTGGATTAGCCTCCTGGATTAATTGGATCGTTCATCCAACTCTAGGAATTCCCTCATTGGAACTTAGATCACTGTAAATAACAAATATTAATTATAACTATGATATGTGGTACATGAGGGAGTTCATTTATTCTCTGAGTTAAGAAAATGACAAAGACAGGAAGGGGAGATGGGGCAATAGTTTAGTTGTAACCAGTACAGATGCCAGTAAAGAGCTTTTAGCAAACTATCACAACTCTATTCCATCAGGTGCCAGCATTGTACTATTAGCTGATCCTCCAAAATGAACAAGAGGGAAAGCAAAAGAGTAAGGATACAGCATGCCAAAGACCATCCTATGGATCCCAAAAGCAGAACATTACTTTCAGTCCGAACTGAGGGAAACAGCACAGCTCCAACGGGTATAACCATGGCTTCTTCCTCTTCCCTTTTCTTCTTTTTTCAATACATCTCATGCTTTTTGGGGCAAAAATATAATAGTTGGGTTGCTCTAACTCTGTGCAGAGATTGTGGAACAAAGCAGTCAAGAAAATTGTTCCATACATCCTTATTTAGCTGACAACTGAGCCAGCCTGACCAAACTTGCATTCCCTCTGTCAGTTTTTGAGGTTTTCCCCCTCAATTTCTCTATGAACTAAAAATCATTGAACTTGAGACATATTTTCTGTTTAATCCAGCTCATCAGATCCACTATTCCATATCAGAACTCTCCACATCATGGAGTTAGCGGTTATTAATCTGCCAAAAGAGTGAGATTATTCAAGCGGCATGAAGTAGAAGCTTTTTGTAGCTAATTCTTTCATCAACTGTCTTTGGTCCTCTGAAATAAGTGGTCAGCCTCTCACACAGTGTATTGTTAACATGTAAGCAATACTCAGTAGCAAGCAACTTGCATACTCTGTGACTCCAAGGAACATGATCTTCAATTAAAAGGTCCAGTGTCTTGCTTTATTGCTCTGGAAAGGTAGGTCAAGGATTTCAACAATCTTGACTGCTAGGGAATACAACTGAAGGGATGAGGTTTCCATCTGCAATATTTCACCAAAATAAATCATGAATATAGCAATTCAGTGGTCATGGTCTTCTCTTGAGCAGACTCAAAGTAGCAAAATCTGTTCCAATAATTTTTAGCACTCACAAACCAACTAATTTGCCCCTGTTTTCTCCATATCAAAATCAAGTGAGACCACAAAGATGTAGACAATATTACCAGAGCTATGATACAGAAAATGCCATACCAGGTTCTAGAATATCAAATTTTCTAGTTACCTTCTGCAGACGTGTCCTCATTTGATTTTGTTTTATTAGCAGAGGACAACTTTGGTGACAAAATAAGCATCAGGAGCCTACATTATCAGGGTTTGACTTCTGCAGAAACTCGTGAGCTTTAAGGAGTCTTCAGTTAAGTGTGGACAAACCCAGGAAGTTCTATAGACGAGAAAGAGACCACTGGTTCTTATATAAAAGGCACGATGAACCTGCAGGTCTTGACAAGCAGATGTTGCCACTGCCAGTTTGCCATTTCAGTCAGCTGAATAGCATTCTGTACCCCAATGCTCTCAAAGCCCTTAACTTCTTCAGAAGAGATGTATACCTTAAAGAACCCTATTAAACCGAGCAGTAGGTATGAACTGCACCCCCATTCTATGGGTGGCAGCTATGGGTGGCAGCATTACATTTCAGTATGACAAAAATGGCATCAGGTGAAGCTAGACAATAAGATCCTAACCTGGTTTTTGGTGTGACTGTGACTTCTGCTTGATATAAAGGTTCTCTCTTCAAGCCAAGTGCAATCTGCTATCAGGACCACGTTAAACATGGATTTCAGAAAGTTCTTTCCACCTTGATTCCATATCACAGCACAGCAGGATTTACAGCACTATATTCACTACTGAAGAAATGAAAGTACTCTGCACTGGAATACTTTAGATGCTCCTCTCCATAACTGGGCACAAAAGAGATATCCCATTAAGGAGGATGAAAAAAAGAACCCCAAAACAGCTCAGCAAAATCTGTCAGTATGTTTGAGAACACCGGTATACTGGCTGCTAAAACACCAACTACAGTGGATATTACTATTCAGATGATTTTGAAAATACATCTGGAACATTATTTGCTAAAGTAAGCATGGAAGTGTGTTTCCTATTGACACTTGACTATCTATAATATATTCAGTTAGCAGCAGCTACTGTTGGGGAAAATAAAATATAATATTATCTCATTAGCATAATAAAACCCATTTCTAGCACAGACTCACAAGTGTACTTGCAAAAGCATGGAACAGCCACAGGCAAAGACACTCCAGTGAAACAGCCTGCTCCACTCTGCTTACCATTGAGAACCCTGCACAAACTCCTCAACACTATGTCAAATACACCTTTTCATTACAATTGTCAAACTACAAAACCTCTTTTTCTCTCAGAGCTGCAGGAAATACAAACAACATCTGAACAACACAGGCATCCCCTGTCTCTCTCCTACACTGCTATCAGGCTCAGTCAATCACCAAAAATACCTTGCTCCTTGAACCACCACTGGAGCTAGAAAGCCAGGCCACAGGCCAATTCTGCAGCGCAGAGGAGGAAGGAGAAAAGGGCATCATCTGCTCTGCAAACAGCAGAAGTTACAAATTAACCAGCTGATGCCTCAGTCCTGTTAATGTACAATTCCCCAGTAATTCCAGAAACTTAACATAAGCCAAGCATAAGCAGGACGCCATTTCAAACCTTTTCTGAGATAATGAAAAAGGAACTTTCAGATTTCTGTCTGAAAGCAAAGGCAGAATATCACAAGATAGTCAAATCCCTGAGTATCACACCAGCATAAAACCTGTTCCCAACTGGAATACCCAGCTGAACTTCTCTGGCACTTTGGGATATGTTTTATATATGTGCCCTACAGATACAGCATTATATGGCATTGCGACAGTTGCTTTATCAATTAGGAAGTATAGAAATAGAAAGTGCAAAGTAGTATTTTTAAATTTAAAAACATAATCACAATTAAAAACCAATATAATTCTCTGTAAAAAAATTTAAAAACTTAAAAAACTATGTACTTGTAGTTTTAAGAAAAATATCACCTCATGCAGTACATAATCACATCAACTATATATACCAATGTGATCCATACCACTCAGTACTGAGGCTCTCAGTCAAAATGCGGAAGAAAAAAAACAAAAGTACCTCTCTTTCCTGGGGCTAGGAGAAACATTGTGATCAGTTCTGAGTATAAACCAAGTAAAAACAAGATGAAGAAGACATTTATTTAATCCTGAACACAGTGAAGTCTGCTGGTTGCAAATCTCTTGTGACACATTTCAGTGTCATGGGACTCCGTTCCCAAAAACCTGCCCTCTGCTACCACAGACCATTCTCCGGGCCAGCAGTCTTGTTGCTATGAGAAGGCACAGTCACAGAGAGAAGGGTGAGCACTGGAAGAGAGCACAGGAAGCTACTGAGGTCTTGAACTCAATGAACATACTCACAGAGAACTAGCACACTCAGCAGAAGTGGGTGGATGCATTCCTGACAATTGATGGTGTTACACAGAAATGCTGCTACATTTTATAACCCTTCCAGCTTTTTCAGGGCAAGAGAATTCCTATATACAGTTACCTTCAAAATATAATGGTCACAAGATGAGTATATTTTGGAAATTATGTACTAAAGAATCACACACTATAAAATACCACTACAGGCAACGCAGATAATTCTTAACTTTATCTTTGCATTGAAGGTGTACTGAAAGTAGATGAACTAGAAACAGCAAACTGTACCTAAGATAATTACATAAATATACTTACAAGCATGCTGTGGTGCTGAGAGAAGTCTTTAAAAAACTGAGATATGGGACAGTGCTGGAGAAGTTGTAAATTAAAGGAACTATTAACCTAGAGCACTGTAAGAATCCATCCCTATAGAATCCAAGCTGTGTAAATATTTAGAATGTACCAAAGTTCCTCCTATCTCAGATACACAAGGCATGTGCTCTAATGGAAAACAACCTTAAAATTATAAATTGGTATGTATATACATCAAAAGAGAAAACGAAGACTTATAAGAAATATGTCTTTCATTTAGAACGGGAGATGTCAAAACTTTCAAAAATTGGAAGTGCTGCAGGAATTCCATCCAATCTCAGTCAATTCAATGGGGAAGTTCAATCCTCCTAAGAAACAAGTTTCACCTTACTGCAGAAAGCTCTTTTCAGGAAAACAACAGTTTTGGGCCATCGTTCCCAACCCACTTTTGGTAAATATTTAATAATTTTAGGAAAGAGGAGAAATTTCAAACAGATTCAGCCTGTGTGAAATTACATAAAGAGTATAGAACAGGTCTTTCAGTAGTCTATCCAAGATAGGCTGACACATCTAAATTAACCAAAAATTATTCAAAAGCCTGAAGAGCTTTGCTCTCATTAATATCATACAGCTATCCTCTATATCTGGAAGGCAAGACAAGATATGAATACGACTACAGCCCACCAAAAGTGCTGAGAAGAAATGAAAGAAAGCATTACTAAGCATGAAAAATTTAGAGTGATTATGGACAATTTTGGGTATATACTTATTTTCAAATGTAAGAAACTGACAGGAATGAAAATTCACCGTGTCTTTTGCTTAGTATCATCTGTCTTGCTTAGTCTCATCCTCAAGTAGCTGGCCTTCATCCATAGGTTGGTACTTACTGTAAACAAGGACATTTTAGAGATAACACAATCATCCTCTGCAGTGATGAAACAGTAGATCCAAGTCTCAATAGTGACAAAAAATGCAGTGCTCTTTGCAGGGTTATTACGTGCCTGCATGCGGTCTGTAAGAGTAAGTTCAGACAGACATCATATATACCTAGGTGAGTTGTCAAGCAGTAAATGTATTTTTACTTCTACGCATATTAAAGTTAAAACACTGTAGTGTATTCCCCTGCAGGTCCTGTCCTCTCTGTCAGGGATGAGCATCTGCATCCAACACTACAGAGTGTTCATGTAATCCCCACTCAGGGACTTCAATCTCTCTGAATGAACAAAGATATGTAACATTCCCTTGGTATCCAGCAGAATACTACTGATTCACTAAGATCCTCCCTCTCCCTTTCCGTCATCCCTCTCCCTCTCTCTCTCCTCGTCTCCCTCTCTACTGCAAGAATCGACTTGGGTATAGGTTCAGTAGTAAAAAGATACATGGTGGGTTAGTATTCCAGTTTATCTAGCAACTTTCCATGGGCTCCCTAATATGACATGGACTTTCTTTTAAACTTGGTTTTGGATTAGATTAGTTTCAAGGTCCCAGACTGCGGTGGGCCCTTGTTGTTTGTTGATTCTTAAAAAAAAAAAAGGGGGGAGGGGAGGAGAATAAAAATGGTGGAGGATTTTTGTTACAAAGGGAAACTGGAAACTTCTCTGCACACAAGCAGAGACATGGCTGTATTGCAGAGGCCTCAGGGTAAGGATTAAAGAAAAACAAAATAGAAACCCTTCCATCTCTAATTAGGGTCTTCATTTGCCAAAGAGCCATTCCACAGCGGGAGGAATTACATTCAGGCCGTTGCTTGGATAACGTCTCCCAGCAGGTTGGCTTCTCAGAGTAGGCTACTCGGAGCCAACAATTTCTGGTTACTTGGAGGCAAGCAGCCTGCATATTGTTTTATCTGGCCTGGCTTTTGCAGACAGTTTTGCTGAAGAACAATCTTCTATTCAGAATGCACAGATAAAAGCTTCACTTGGTTTGAATTTATCCCCAGTTTCTTTCTCCCTTTCTTTTTTTAAACACGGGAATTATAGGTTCTGAAGTTTGCATTATTTCTCTTGTAGACATCAATGTTTTTCCCCCTCTAGCCACTTGATTCTTTGCCAGTGAAGGCTGCTGTCTGGAGTCCAGCCATTCATCAGCCCCTACCTCATCATTAACACTGTGGTGCTGGCGGTCACAGCTCATTGCTGGTGACAGGAAATCCTAACTTGCAAGAGGTTAACCACAGCCCATAAACAACCAGGCTGGCTCATTAGTCCCTTACAGTCAGCTAAAGGGAACCTCTGGAGTTTCAACACTGTTCATGGACTCAAGAGTCTATGCGTTCTGTGCTCTTCGCAAATGCCTTCCCCCCACAAAAAAAAGCTCACTATTTGGATCCTTGGGGCTAAGATCCATCTTTTTTCCTATCCTAGGCTGACCAAGTTCTTTGAGCGTTTTGAATAATTAAATGTCTGTGATGTATTTTAGTAGAGACAGCAGTGCCAGGACGAGGGGTAATGGTTTTAAACTAAAACAAGGTAGGTTTAGGCTGGATATAAGGAAGAAATTCTTTACAATGAGGGTGGTGAAACACTGGAACAGGTTGCCCAGAGAGGTGGTGGAGGCCTCATCCCTGGAAACGTTGAAGACCAGGTTGGACAGGGCTCTGAGCAACCTGATCTAGTTAGCGGTGTCCCTGCTTGCTGCGGGTGCGTTGGACTAGATGACCTCTAGGGGTCCCTCCCGACCCAAAACTTTCTATGATTCTGTTCTTTTGGCTTACCAATTGAACCAAACACCAATGGGCCAACAACTGAGACATTAAGGAACTAGGATACATACATGCTTTTGATATTTTTAATAGTTTTGGTGCGAGTTTCATATCCATATTGAGCAATTCTAAGGCAACAGCTATGGAAATATTGGTAATATATACCTAATCTGCCTAGAGAATTCATACCACAAATATGACCAGCTCTTGACTTTCAAGAAATTGCAAATGGCTTGGTCAGTGCTCCCTACATTGACCAAAAAGCCCACTTCATACTCATTTTGAATTCACGGCATGATCGCTTGACTCATTTGGAGTGGATTCCTTGACCTTAGTGCAAACATTAAATCATCATATAATCGAAACAGGCACCTCTAGATAAAATCCACCTGGCCATCATGAAGACAGAAAGTTTCAAGCAGAAAAACAACTTCTGGCAAATTGTCTTAAAGGAGTAGGATGTGAAGCCAATTTGTCTTCTATTTTTTCTTTCTTCCCTTTCCATCCCGTGAAAATCATTGCAAAACATTAACATTTGCCCTTATGTCTGCAATTTCTTATGATCCACTGTTTTCTACCACTGCTGATTGTATCTGCCCATCTTTTATTCTGAATATCAGAGTCCCTCTGATGCAGCTCTGGGTACATTCCCCCGTTCTCCAATTTCTTTCAAAGCCTTCTGTCTCTTAGTGCACCAAAATTGGGTGTGTCACCCATGTGAAGTCCTAAATAATTTCACTCCCTGCGTCCATATCTGCTCCTTATTTTCTTAATTTTCTGATCCATTTATCTGATTCTGCTTGCCAGCCTTTTTTTGTGCTCATTTCTATACTCCAACATAGCTGCACTTACTTGCCCACTCATTTTTCTGCTTCAAACTCCATTTCTGCAGTTCTTCCAACATGTCTGCCATTGTGCATTTCTCCTGTTAGAGAAATAGGTAGATTCTGCATGTAAAATAAAAATATCTCTCAATGTTTGAGAGGCTCACAACACACATAGAATCATGAGGGTCCAAAAAATAAAGACACACAAAATATTTTTTTATTATTATCATTAATATTATTATTGTTGTTAGTATTATGTGGGACATATCTTAAAAAATTGTTCCTTAGTCTTTACTCAGCCTGGACTGCCATTAATTTCACGGGGAGTTCTGACTGAGCAAAGACTCCAGTAACACATGTTGTGCAACAACAGCTGCTTCTTTAGCTTAAGGGAGAAGCAGCTGTGTCCCACAGTTGGTTGGAAAGGAGTGAAGATGGTGGTCGGGACTGCTAAGGACTCAACTCTAAAAGTGGACATTTATTTAAAGTAATCAATCCAACAATAGCAAATCTAAGGAATGCCCAGAGGGAGAAACATAAGAGACAGCCTTTCTTCATGAATAGCTGTTGCTTCTCTTAACTGCGCAGTGAAAACAAAAAGGAAGTTAGTAAAATAATACAGTAACAGATTGCTGGCACTAGTTGCCAATGGCAAGGGCCCACGACCAGTCATGAATTAACACCTGATAGAAGTACTTCTTCTAAACTGCATAACCTGATTCAGCCCTTGTTTGTCCATTCCTTTGAGCACTCCCCTCTTTGGCTTTGATCCAGTTCTTTTCTTTCCTTCTACATCTTTCACCATATGATCCATGTACAACGCAAACCATTCCTCTGTCTCCAGAATTTAACTGGCTTGCTTGTTAGTTCTCTTACCTGTGCTCAAACTTTCCCTTCTCTCCCCAAAGGGACTGCTGAAATTAAGGTAAAAAGTAGTCATGGAATGAGAGGATTTAAAGAGGAAAGACAGGAGAAAGGTACATATGAACTCCAGACTTCAACTATACTGATGAGACTGCTGCTTCATGTCGCGTCCCCACGTTCTCTGCAGCTAAACACTCTTACATGCAACATTTCTTTCTTTTTCTTCCCCATTTAAGTCCCTTTTTTAATCTGTTAAAATAGGCCTGTTGTTAGAGTATGGCCTGTGGAAGATGGAAGAAGAGGCAAGGAGATGGGAAGCAGAAATACACTGAGGTTTTGGCAAAAGCATTTCACTTTATGTGATTTGTTGTTGTTGTTCAAAAATACACATTTGTCCCTATCAGGAAGATTATGAGGACTGACTATTTCTGTCATCATGAAAATCCAGCTTCTTCTTGAAAAACCATATATTATCCCCTCTTCTGACCTCCTCCATGCAATTTTGTTAGAACTCCAGAAATCTTTCTGTTGATATGCTGTAGAGGTCTGATCACACTGATCAAACTGGGGAAGTAAGAAACAAGAATGTCAAAAGATAAATGACACCAAAAATATTTGCTCAAATAACAGTACCACTTCAAATATAATCTTTTAAAGATGTTTTATGTTTTTTTAAAATGGATGTTAACATTTCAGGTGTCCTGGACATTATAAACCATGATGAAGTGGGGAACAACAAGAAACAATCAGTATGATACTACAGTACTTATGTTCTTCTTTGGTGCTTCAGAAAAATGGTAATTCTCTGTTTCTCAGTATATTCTTTAGAACAAATACAGTAAGAAAAACACAGGCATGGCAGGGATTACAGTTATATATACTGCTTCTTTTCACAGTTAACTCTAATTTTAGGCAGTGCTAAGACAACAGACCATAGAAATGAAAAATTTAAATGCAAAGTTAATGGAGACTCTTAAAGAATGTGACTGATTCAGAAGTTCAGAGTCTTTAATATTAGCCAGGATGCTTTTTTTCCTCCTCAAAACACGTACTGTTTTTTCATTACAAAACAATGGCATTGATAAACAATATAGCTTGTGTTTTGATCAGAGTTTTGGCATGTTTTGCATGTGCAATGTAGATCTATCAACTAGTCCACAGCCAATGGAGTCAGGTCTCATTCAAGAAACTTCTCTCTGCTTCATAACAACTTCCTACTTAACACAGAATGTCTGAGAGTTCAAAACAACCAATACTAGGTTTCTACTGCTGAACAACTTTTCTCAGTCTCTAGTTTGACATGCATGTAGGCCAGCACTGCCATCAGAAAGAGCAGTCCCTTTACCCTCCTCCTCTTACTTTTTCCTACTTTCACTGGACACTATGCTGCCAACACAAACCTTCGGGTAGCCACACAGTGAAACAAACCAACCAGCCAACCAACAAACAAACCAACCAGCTTGAAAGCCACTCATACTATTACTTTTTGGCCAGATAAATTAAATTTTGAGACTACTGCCTCAAAATCAATTCCAAATGCTTTTCAGATGCTGTTTACAAAGAAGAAAGATGTGCTGACAAACAGACGGCAGCAAAGGTCCCGCAGTTGTGGAACAGGTACCACAAAAGGAATGCCAACTATTTCAATGGATGTAAGAAGTTTTCCTCAAGTGACAGCATCTTCTACTGCATGTGGCACAGGACCTATCACAGCATGGGTTACCACAGCTGTCACTACCAGTGGAAAGTATCTGAACAAGCAAAGTTTTGGAAACATTGAACAATGGTTTTAGACATATCTCTCATTAATTTTAGATCTTAATCTACTGCATAGCTCAGTCCTAATTTCTGAAAAAGTTTAGCATGGAAGAGCATTTGCCTAAATTCCATACGTATTTCTACAACTGAACTGAATCAGTTTCTACAGGAAATTATCCAAACTGTATATAAAACTATTAATGTTATACAGAAACAAAAGGTATTCTTATATAGTCACTGCAATTCTAATTTGTATATGTAACTGTATGCTTAATTTAGGCTATTAATATAAAGGTGTAAGTTGATTTTGCTTAATTTACCTTTCTTTTTTTATTACTTTCAGTAACTCCAAAAGAAAAGGATTAAAATCGACTCCCCAAAGGCACTCTTGTTCCTCGTCTTACAACAGATCACTCTTTATTCAGGAACTAAAATACCAACACAGCCCCATGAATTCTCATTTGACTGCCTTATAAGAATCTTCACATTTAAACTAAATTGTCAAGACAAAAGGTTAGGAATCACAGTTAGACTGTTTAATGCAGACTCAGGTTATGACGATTTTGGCCTCAGCCTAAGTAGTATAATCACAATGATGAAGTGGCAAAACAAGAGATTCTAATAGTTATTATTTGTGTAAATGTTTTTGTAAATAAACTCTTAAAAGAGAGAAAAGAAGTGAATGGATACTGGGAGAACTGTTAGGAATTTCCTCATATTACAGATTCCTTTGATCTCAAGAAAACAGGAAGCTGTAGTAGCAGGAACATCCTCTCTTTGTTAGCTTCTACTCAGATGTACATCCTCATATACACACATCCTATTAACACAGAAGAGTCCCTTCACCAGTCCCTGCAAGAGAAACAAGAACAAAATGCTTCCCTGTGGACTTTCAAGCCTGCAGAAAGGGAAGAAGTGCTACTTTAAAGCAAATCTTCAGCGTTTTCTCACTGTCTATCCTGAAATAAAAAAACAATGGCATTGCTGGGTTGTATTTCACTGTCTTGACAGATGTCATTCACTTCAAAAATGACTAGGGCAGAGGAAGAACAGGGGGCTGCATACTGGAACGTGCAGACATATGCAGGTGCTGTCGTCACAATACAGTGGATGCAGGCATGCAACAGGTATTGTAGGCAACACTGCTTTTCCCTTCCTTCAGAGCAAAGTTACACTGCTGGAGCTCGTGCGCCAGCAGGCAAAGGAGAAGCAGTCTCATTGTGCTGTATGCAGAGAAGGCAAGAATTCCAGGAGGGGAAAGGTTCCCTTTGAAGCACATGGCACTAAGAGCTTCCCAGTGACCATGGCAACAGCTCAGTGGGTTCCCAGCCTGAGAACCAAGTTACTACAGCCATGCCTCAAAAACAAAAACAGTCTGAAAGAAGGAAAGAGAGAGGGGGAGGTGGGGTCGGGGGTGTGGGGGAGAGAAGTTGGAGCAGAATTAGCCTGGCAGAAACTGAGCGGCTCCCTGGCAGGCAAATCCAGCCAATAATTCTGGTCGGGTTCATGGGGTTTCCTTTTCATTTCCAAAGCTTTCTTCTTCCTCTGTCATTCCCCTTCTAGCCCTATTCAGGAGCTCATGAGATCAGTAAAACCCAGGCCTTTGCTTTGCCTGCATGCAGCATTGCCTCAAACAGGGCTGCACTGTGATCAAAGGCAATGTTAAATCACAGCTGCCACACACATCCCTTTTCCAACCAGCGTCCAGTTTTCACGGGCACTCTCACAGGAGATACCTTTTTTAAACTCTTTCATTTCCTTTACATCATATAAATCTGACTAAGAAGGATGAGCAATTAAAAACTCTATATGGGAATGGACACACTAAATTCTGTACAGCTACCAATCCCATTTAGCACATGGAAAAACAAATGGAGTGAAGCTTCTGAAAACACAGACCAAGGTTTTACTAAAAACAAAACAAAAAAAACCCAAACAAAACAAACAATAAAACCCAAACCAAAACAGACCACAACAACTAAAAACAACAATAAGAATAAAACCATACATCTTTGTACCAGATTTGTGTGTCATGGAACTTAGCTCTACAAACAGCTTTTAAGTAGTCTCTATATTCCACTTCGCAATATTCCAAACTTCCCACAATATCATCTCTATTTTCTTTCTTTTCCTGTACTATTAAACTAAACAAAACCTCATAATTTATTCCTTCATATATACATGTATTCCACCGTACAGACACAAGCAATAACCTTTTTGCTTCTACTACTATATTACCCCAAAAAACTGTTCACCAGGTTTTAGTGACATGAGTTTCAATTGGCTCCCTTAAAACTGGACTTACAAATTTTTTTTTCATTTGTCTGAGCTTTTAAACACGTTCATTTATGACAGGCTGCAGCTGACAAGGTTATCCATTCCTTACATACATAAGAAAGATGGACAAAGTAGTTGTCAGCTAAGCCAGGATAACTCTTCATGTGTATCCTCTTAGTTCATAGCAAAGATGAGGGTATGCAAACTAGCTTTCCCAGTGAGAAGTGTCCAAATGAAACAGAATTGCCCATGTGTGCCATAAGCTGGAAAGGGAAGTGCATATACAGACAACTGCCCTGACAGTTTTTTTACTGTGCCCTAAATTGTTGAGGCAGACTTTCAATTACGCCCGTGACATTATTAAAAGAAAGTCCTTCTCTCACCTTCCTGGCACTAACTTTATTCTTATTATCAAACCAATAGCTAATTGATCCAACCACATCACGTTCCCAACATACAAGATTTGGCTTTCATTTCACAGAATGGCTTCTAATGGAATTAAGATCTAAGAACAGATACTAGAAGTTCCCAATTACGGCATCAGGAAATAAATGGGAACGGAAAAGGGGAGATATATCTGCTTCCAGCAGGATATAATTGATCACACAGTCGGACTTCACTAGACAAAGCAGAATTCCTGTGGTCTAGAGGTTCAAATGCCCTATCTACTCAATTTTATGCACTCTACTACATCTTTTAAGGAGGTAAGAATATTCACATTCAGTGAAGTCTTACTGTTACCCACTTGAGCATTTTATGCAGATGTGTATGTAACAAGGGGTTGCTTTGCCATTTATCTCACGTGCATAATATCTGAATATCAGCAACACCAGCAAAGCTGAAATGCAACAGGTCATATATCCAAGAGACCAGTACGTTTCTGAAATGTTGCATCAGCCCTGCATCTTGGAATATCCACATTATCTCTGCACTAGATGTTGCAGTTGGGAAGGCCTACTTTACAGAATTATGGAAAAGCAAGAGCTTACCACAGCTCTACTGAAAGACAAACACAACAATTATCTGGAAGATCAAATAGTGCAGGACGAGCCACTTGGGGGGCAGGATTAATCAAACTAAATGAGGAATAAACAGTAGGCTTGCACTCCTTGATTTCTTCCTCCTTTTCTAAATGGAAGAAGTTCTATTTCCCTGCCCTGTTCCAAGGGCACCTCTCTCACATTTTTTTTCCTTGTCCTTTTCCTTGCCTTTCTCCTTTCCTTGCCTTGCCTTTTCTTTTTCCATTTCATTCCACTTTTCCTCTCCTCTGCCCTCCCCTCCCATCCCTCCCTCCCCTCCCTTGTCCTCTCTCCTCTTCCCTCCTCTCCCCCGCCCTGGTCCTCCTTTCCTCTCCTTCTGCCCCTCCCTTTCCCTTTCTCTTTCCCTTTCCATGTTTTCCTTTAAGTCAAACAGCTGCAAAATCCTAAAAACAACCAGAAGAGGACACATATATACATGCAACAGGTTTGATACTTACCCAGGCAAAACAGCTTACAGGCCAAACTCAATACTCATGTAGCCATTTGTACCAAATTGCATGGAAACCAAACTTACCAGACACCCAGACAATCACAGTGCAATTTGTTCCCACGGGTAAGATAACCAGGCTGACTTAACTGACAGACCTGCAAGAAGCTCATGGCTGATGCTCCTGCTGCTATCAGCACTCAACAATATTTCAAGAATTCTGAGAAGTCCTTCTAAATCAGGACATAACTTGAACATAGGGAGGACTGAGCAGAAGGGCTGCACAGAAAAGACAGTGAGGAGAAACTACAGCAGCAAGCATGAAATAGGTGACAAACAGCCCAGGAAGTGAAGGATAAATGGTGACATGGAAATACAGAATGAGGAGCTGCATTACAGTTACAGAGAAGCAAGTGTTGCCTAGAACCTTGGCCAGTCCTTTTTCACCTGTTAAAATTACTGCACATAAACTGACACACAGGAAACATTGTGTGCAAACTCTCTGGGTACACCCGAAGAAGGATGCAGGAGTCACGTCACCATCATTATGCATCACAGTAGATGCTACAGAGCTCCTAAAGCAAAACCAGGGTCTGCTGTTCAGCAGGCCAAGCTTCAGGAAGCTAGGATCAGCAGATACTAACGTGTACTCTTGCTAGAGATTGATGTGGCTTCGGGGACATCGGGAGTATAGAGGACATGGTGGGATTTGGGTACATAGCAGTAGGTCAGGCAAGCAATGTCATTATGTCAGAAAATATTTCTAACATTTTTGTGCAGGTTATCTATGGTTTCCACTTTCTCCATCCATTTCACACACCTGCTTCCTCACATGCTTTTCACGAGCCTGACAGATGGGACTGAACAGATTCCTTCCTTAAATGGCTTTCCCCAAGACTACATTTACTCCTGGAGTTTACTTATGGATTACTATGCATCTTTCAGTACCCAGTCATCTCTAATTCCCATCCTCACGAGACCTTATCCTCAGATTTTATGCTCCTAAGAGCAAAGAAGCAACAGTTGGAATTTCTGTGAAACAAAAATAGTATTCCAAGTTAGAAAAATAAGTTGTATTATGCTGAAATTCAATAGAAAGGGCAGTCACTTCTTAGAGAGGTATTTCTGGCCATGTACCACAAGCTAAAACTGCAGCAAATTTTAGACAAGCAGGTGGTTTCCCATTTCCTTTGAAATGTGGGGGTTTTAGAAGTTTTGTTTATAAATATACAGAGCAAATTTTTACCTACAAAATGTCAATGTAGGATTTTATTTTCTGCCCGATATACTACATTTTCATTGCTCACTTGAAGTCACCAACACTATCCTACCAAAGTCTCAGCAACTTGAGCCAGATGGAGTTCAGGATGAATCCCAGAGATTTTTTGTGTTTTCAACTACCCAGTTACTGGTAGAACTTGTGGCCTATGCTCTTTCACACACTTCCAACTACTCTAGACTTCAAATGTCAACATATAATGACCTCAACCCTCAAAAATTCTAAGCTGAGAATAAAAAAAGCACAGCTTTCTGCTTTCCTTTTTAATGTATCTGGCAGCAGTAATGATATCTTACCAACTTCATCTCATAAAAAAAAGGGAAATATTTTGCAAGGAATTCAGATTCCAAAGGCCGTATTCCATGGGGAGATTCCAGCAAGATGAAAATTTTTATTTCTTTAACCAATACAGTAAGATTCACTTGTTATTAGAGATATCTATCCTGCAATTAAAGCAGAGAAATCTCTTCCAGGGTTGAAAACTCTTCTTGCCCCAAAAAAGGAGATTAATATGTCCTCTGAGAAAATTGTACCTAGGGAAAACCAATAAAATGCTTTCATTTTGACTGCTTTTGATAACAAGCTTCCTTTGATCAAGTTAGCATGACACTTGCAGTTCACGCTATTTCTACTCCAATACTCCTTCTGCTAAACAGCCATTTTTGCAGAAGTTCTTGTAGGTTTGTACAGAGCTCAGAAAGGGAAGGTATGCCCTCAGCTCCCCATCACCATCTCTATCAATGGAGTTATGACATTATCTTTCCCTGAAGCATCTAGTGTGAAAACAGACAAAATGGGAATATTTCGTGGAGTAACAGGAGTTTTCTCATTTTATTTCTTGATTTTTCCCAGAAAGCAACTAACCCTTCCAAGAAAGAGTTACATGTAGCATTTACCCCAGGCTACCCCCTTACCTTTCCCAAGACAGTCAGGCATGGCTTAGGCTCCAACTCTGGCTGTTCCAGTTTCACCACTCCTACCCAGCCATATTCATATAGATCTTCCTCATCGTTGCTATTACACAGTCCAAGTGGATGCATCTGAAAGAGAATCAGAAAGAAACCTTTAGCCAATGAGTAGAATTCAAAAAACACACAGATGGCTTTTGAATACCTTGGTTTATAATAAATGTACTTTTATTTATTGAGGTACACCAGAAGAGCTGAAACATAAAGCTGCATATATGAAGAATTTAGTACATTTCTGAAGCATGCTACGAGTACAAAAAGTCTTGGAATGTTTTGTGAGCTCACTGTCATCTTGCTTATGAAAAATCATTTAAGGCTCACAATTAAATGTGATTATAAGTCCTTTTCCAAGATATAAAATAATTAAATACAAATTACCACTTTGTATTGCAAAGCACGTTTCCTTGCAAACTGACAGAGATAATACAAACTGTTTTGCGGACTCACTCATAAAAGCTTTACATGTCATAAGATCCAGAACCAACGTTTGAGAGGCATTATCACTTTTTTTTTTTTTTTAATATTTGCTCCTCCTTCCAACACTATGTAGTTACTTTAATTTTATTATGGCAAGGAGCTTCCGATGCATTGATTTTTTTAACTTTCTTTGTCTTTTCCAAGTTTGCTGTCCTTCATTAGGATAATATCTTTGTGTATAAACTAGGGTGTGAAACATTTAATTTCTTACACTGTTTACTATGTTCTCTTTGTTCTCTTTTTCCCTCAACCCAAATCTCACATTTTTCACAGATCCTTGCCTAGGAGTTGCCCAGACTTTCACATATATGCGGAAAAAGTTCTTTACAAAAAAAGTTTGTACTTTATCCAACTTCACGCTTTTCCTTAAATCTCACTTCTGCCAAACTAGCTGAAGAAAACCACAAACTGGTATAAACACTATTACAATTTTGTTTTCTGGTAGCTGATTACAACAGGAAAAGATAACGCTGCTCAACAATTTACATATATATATATATATATATATATATATATATATATAATCTCACTAATGCATGCAAAGTAGCACCACATAACAGTCACTAATCCTGCCATCTCTTCCACATCATCAGCTTGTCCTTTTGTCCTTTTCTCCCATGTCTTGTACCTTGACTTTCACCTTGCAAGTGATTCGATACAAGAAGAGCTATTTCTGTTATCTTGTGGGGCCCTGACTTTTTGAATAACTTGAGTGATTACTGCAAAATAAGGGAACTACAGGCCAGTCAGTCTCACTTCTGTGCCCAGCAAGATCATGGAGAAGATCCTCCTAGAAGCTATGATAAGGCACATGGAAAACAGAGGGGTGATTGGTGAAAGCCAACACGGCTTCACTAAGGGCAAATTGTGCCTGACAAATTTAGTGAACTTCTACGACAAGGTTAAAGCATTGGTAGGTAAAACAAGAGCAACTGACATCATCGACCTGGACTTGCGCAAAGCATTTGATACCGTCCTGCACAACATTCTTGTCTCAAAAATGGCGACACACGGATTTGATGGGTGGACCACTCAGCAGATAAAGAATTGGCTGGATGGTCGCACTCAAAGAGTTGCAGTCAACAGCTCGACATCCAGGTGGAGACCAGTGACGAGTGGTGTCCCTCGGGGTTCTGTACTGGGACCAGTACTACTTCACATCTTTGTTTGGGACATGAACAGTGGGATTAAGTGCATCCCCAGCAAGTTTCTGGATGACACCAAGCTGAGTGGGGTAGCTGACACTCTAGCGGGAAGTGATGCCATCCCGAGAGATCTTGACAGGCTAGAGGGGCAGGCCGCATCTGAACCTCATGAAGATCCACATGGCCAAGTGCGAGGTCCTGCACCTCGGTCGGGACAATCCCAAACACGGATACAGCCCGGGTGATGAGTGGATTGAGAGCAGCCCTGCGGAGAAGGACTTGGGGGTACTGGCGGATGAAAAACTGAATATGAGCTGGCAACGTGCGCTCACAGACCAGAAAGCCAGTCACATCCTGGGCCGCATCCAAAGCAGCGTGGCCAGCAGGTCAAGGGAGGTGACTCTCCCCCTCTACTCTGCTCTGGTGAGACCCCACCTGGAGTCCTGCATCCGGCTCCAGGGGCCCCAGCATAAGAAAGACATGGACCTGTTGGAGCGGGTCCAGAGCAGGGCCACAAAGATCATCAGGCAACTGAAGCCCCTCCTGCATGAAGACAGGCTGAGACAGTTGGGGTTGTTCAGCCTGGAGAAAAGAAGGCTTCAGGGAGACCTTATAGCTGCTTTCCAATACTTAGAGGGGGCCTACGGGAAAGACAGGGAAGGACTCTTTGTTGGGGAGTGTAGTGACAGGACGAGGGGTAACAGTTTTAAACTGAAAGAGGGTAGATTTAGATTGGAAATTCTTTACTGTGAAGGTGGTGAGACACGTACCTCAGGTTGTGGATGTCCCCTCCCTGGAAGTGTTGAAGGCCAGGTTGGACGGGCCTTTGTACAACCTAATCTAGTAGAAGCTGTCCCTGCCCGTGGCAGGGGGCTTGGACCTAGATGATCTCTAAGCTCCCTTCCAACCCAAACCGTTCTAAGATTCTAGGAATGGCACCAAAAAGACGGAGTAATCAGAGACACAATTAGGTACCAACCAGCCTATGGCTCCTGTAAGTCTCATTCCAGGTTCATGCCACACACCAGCAGCAGAGTTTTGCTGAAATGGAGACTGCCGCATTATCTGATTCCTGCCTCCAGCAGACCATAAGCCAGCAGAAGCTGCTGAGGCTGAAATTACCAGATCATTTTGACTCTAGCTGCAACCCAAATGAAATAATGAGACCCCTAAAAAGGCACTCATCTCTTTCTGACAAACCACTAACCACACTCATTGTCTTTATGGTTCTCCATGATAGAACTGCAGGACACTGTCTCTAATTGTATGAAAAAAGTTATATGCAGCTTCCAAGATCATGAAGGATGGCCACTCCTGTAGCGTAGCTTTGCAGAGCTCCTACCTTCGAATCAGAAGAAGGTAGGAACAGACAGCATATCCAGTACACTCACCCTTCCAGCAGAGGTATATGCTATCCAAAGACTAGAGGAAAATCTTAGATGAAAACTCTCTCATCTCACTTTACCAGATCAACCAAGAAATAAGACTCTGAGAAACTGCATGCATTAAGAAGGATTCAGAGAGCGTCATGTGTTTACAGCTGCCTTGCACAAAATACGCATGACAATATTAGCTACTATCATCTGAAGCACGGGTATCATGCAGTAGGTACCAGGCACTAAGTTTGAAATCCAGAGACTGAAATTTGGAGCACACACTAAAAACAAGACCAATATGTGTAACTAAACGAGCTCTCTTTAAAAAGCTGCAGAAGACTTCAAATAAAATGTGGACTATGAAGCTGGACTGGAGAACAGGTAAGAATGAAGAACTGTACAAGATCTGAGAAATATCAATTATTTTTCTGGGAAGAGGTGACTTCTGCTCAGCGTTTACTGACCACTATACGGCATTCTGAAACTCCTTTTCCAAATACCAACAGACCCTACTTCTTGAACCTAGTCCAAAGAACTACATTTCCTAGGAAGTTTCTGAACTCTATCCTGATGCAAGAACCTGAAAAAGGAATCCCTGGCAAGTTTGTCAGTACAGGGAAAAGAAATCAAGCAGGAACTAATCTCCTCAGTGCAGGACTCATGACATTCACACAGTTCTATTCACCCTGAGGGAAAGAAATTTTCAAATTTTTGTTCAAACACATGAACTGAGCCTACTTAGAACACACACTTTTACTCAGAAACTATAGCAAGGTTGCACTACGAACTGCTTACTAGAATAAAGCTGTGCTCTGGCTAGCAAACAAAAACAAACAGCTGTCACAGAAGCATTCTCCTCCAACATGGCCATGCTGGCTACTACCACTGCTGTGCAAGGACAAACATGACCACAACAAGTGGATTCCATTTTCTAGTCCAATAACCCAAGCACAGAATGTCTACCTTACATTTCCTACCAGTGCAGAGAAGACTGAAGGAGGGAGAAGATCGAAATTTACTAAACCACCACACAATGGCAAAATGATCTTCCACGTGAGAAACCACAGACCCAAACAGAAAACCCAGTGTAAGCAGTAAGCAAAACTAATAGGGTGCCACAGGCTCTGTGCTGGCAAATGTAGAGAATTTACCAGGTACATCTGCAGGCTACAAACTCCAAAGGAGCTGCATCACACCGGAATCTCACCAGAGTAATTAATGAAACAAATTACATTATGCCAGCAGTACTCCCTCAAAGTCTGCATGTTTCAGGAAAGGACAATTGACAAAAATATTGCACTGTTCAATTGAAAACATGTGCATTGCAAAGCCGAATTGTTCCTAGAGTATTTGTTTCAGTGAATGTGAAGATCTACAGGACCAATACAAATACTCAGCTAAGGGATAAGTCAGACACATTAGCCATCAGCTCTGTGTAACCATTAACACATTGAGGGAACTCACATTCAAGTACTTAGTGTCAACTCTTTTAATAAAATGGCATTATGAAGTTAATGACAGGTTGTACAATCTACCAATTTACTAATCATATCATGACCAGAACTTGGGAGCAAGGATATCTGCAAAGCTTACTTCAACAGGACACACACAAGAACTCTGGAATGAAAGTGATGGATTTCAAGTTTCCCTGGAATATTCTGCTCTAGGTTTTACCTTTCACTGGAGTCAACAGCAAATTACTGTATTGGGCATAATACTGCTAAGACAGCTGCTTTCTACACCTAACAGAACAGCTAGTCTCTGCTCTAATTTTCCTGATCTGTAGTCTTGGATGTACAAGATGTGCGCTTAAGATTGCCAGCAAGTATTCATCAGCATCAAAAATGTTTCTGATCGCCCAAAAGCAAGGTCTAACCCTAACAGAACCAGACACATCAGTAAAGGCAAATATATATGCACTCTGGAATACTGGCTTGCCAAAACCACAGACTTTATGAAACTGTATGAAAAACAATCGCCTGAGCAAACAAAGTTATGACAATGTATTCACTTTGTCCTTGTTCCTATTCCTACAGAATTAGACCTTTTCTGAATAAGACCTTTCTTCTGAATCAGGTTGCCCCAAATTACTTCGTTTTACATAACACTTTTTGTTTAGTACTTGGCTTTAATCTGAATCTTTCAATGCCCTCAGATGAGGAATCTGTGGGATATTATGCATGTAGTGATGCTTGAAGTAAGAAATAAAGTAAGAACTTGTGTTCTTACTAGTTTCCCACTCAAAAAACATTAGAAAACAAGTGAAGGATGTTAAGTCAGATGTATTTTCACTATAGCAGTACAGGTCAGAACAAAGCTACTGCTTCTTCCACTCATAAGTGATAAATAACCAAAGGGGGGGGGAGACCGAAATAAAACACAGAATACTAGCTCATTTCAGTGAGAAACGTGGAAAATACCTGTCAGAGCCATGATGAGAGCTCAGCTCATCACATACTCTGCCTTGCACCAAGACGCTGAAGACCTAGAAACATCAAGACCTAGAAACTGGCCCAGTCCTGTGCAATAAAGTCTTTGCTTTGTCCCAGCAGGAACTACAGATTTGATAGCTCTATATCATGGAACAATTACCCATGCATTCATTAATTCCACTGAAAAACACCTAACTTCTCCATTGTCTCTCAAGCCTACTTTCCACCATCATCAAAAGACAGAAAGAATGTAAGAATTTGGAATTTACGCAATGAAGCCCAAATCACATAAGATGAGCACCTAAAGGAAGACAATCTAGAGCTGACGAGCAGAACTGCTTCTGTCTTCAATCTACTACAGTGACAAGATCAAACCTAACTGAGCCTTTGCTGCATACTGCCATTACTTTAAAAAAAAAAAAGTCTTTATTCATGTGAGAAGAAATTCAACTGTGACAAGGAACACAGGACAGGGCCAAAATGTGGCACTGGCTAGAGAGGAAAAAAGTAGTAAACTAGAGAGGTTTCCATCAGGGCACAAAGTAAGCCTTTCTAGAGCAAAGGAAGACAGCTGGCTAACACTGTCTAGTGAGAACAGTGACTGAACTAATTGTATAAAATATTCCAGTAGAGCTTATATATTAAAATCATCAATATCAGACCCAGAAGGCTGCAAAACAGTAAAGTTAGTGTTAGCAACACGCATTTTTTGCATTTCCTCTGAAATTTTACCTTCTTACCTACTAAAAGAGAAACTGCTTCTTAAGGACTACAAAAATTACTTTGCACTCATTCTCCAGGATAGACTTGAGAGTCATCTCAGCTGACAGGTATTTCCCACCAGTTGTTGCCACTGCTGTGATTTTGTTCTTCAACATCATGCATCTACTAATATAACTGCATCACCACAAGACTGTATTTGTTCCCACTACTCACAAATACAGTGGAATGAAGAACTTAACTTTTCCATCTCTGTTTAGTCTTCTGGATCAGCAGAGCAACCAGTTGCCAAAAAAGTGATTTTAGATTCTTTACTGAAAGATTCCAACCCAGCATTACTAAGACCCCACCAGAAAGAAAAGGCTCAGGCTGTAGCTTCTCTGTATCGGTACTTTTTGAAAACAACATCAGTAGAATGTGCCATTACAGATAAGCAATCCAAAACCATACAAATGGGGAGGGAGGGGAAGTTTCAAGAACTAAATAGTAGGGTTTTTTTAAAAAAGTTAGGAGTTTCTATTGTCTCTGCAGCCTGATAAAATATGAGGTTTCTATGCTGGCTGCAGCTGGAACATAACAGCCTCTTTAAAGGTGAAAGCCAGAAGCGTCTTCTCATTACGCTATGCTCCTCTAGACCATGCAGCTTTGCTGTGCAGAGTGGAACATTCAGCCGGCGCAAGTACAAAACTCCATTAAAACAGTTTCTTTTCGCTTTCAGAATTTTCTTTCTTGTTTTGAAGAACATCCTGCCAAAAACCAAATCACCACAAAATATAACATTATAGGACCTGAGAATTTTGGCAGCATGCTTTTCTTGGCTATCAGTTGTGACCTTGCAGTTTGACCCAGCGGTTAGCATTGAACACACAAGTAGCTTCCACTGAACTTTCTCTAAAGCAAGAGCACCCGGCATTCCTGAAATCCTCTCACGGTTGACTTTACTCCAGGAAATATGCCAGAAGGAACAATGAGAAATCCAGTCTATGCCATAATTAAATATAAAACCAGAGATATGCAGTTGAACACATCCACCATGCAGAAAAGGCCAGTAAAATTCTACAACACAGACAGGCCAGTACTACACACAGTCCACCAGATCCTGTGAAAAGGAGCAGTAAACTTTGAAGAGCAGCCAGAGTAGGTTTTGTTAGCTAGGGAACCAGACCGTGGCACTGATCTAGTTGATCAGCACACTCATTACCTGAAGCAAGAAGCAGCATCATTCCCTTACTCCTTTGACACACGGATACCCAACCTGTGACTCACAGAGTATGTGAAGTGCTTCTGAGCAATTCGCCTGTGCCACGGCCCAGCTTCAAATCTCACAGGAGAAAAAAACTGCCAGCAGAAAGACATACCTGGCAGTAGCAGCGTATTCTCAGACATCCTCCTGCTAGGATTGCCCCCAGTTAAAGAGACGCTACAGATACTCCCAGCACATGCACAGTAACAGATGTGTACAAAACTGTAAATTCAGCTCATGTGCATCAGATTTACTGCACAGGCCAAGATCAAGTGTACTGCCCACACTATGCAGCTGAGAGATCTACTACAACAAAGCAGCTGGCAACTAATTATTCCAAACACTTTGCAAGGGAAGCTCCCAGCCCATTCAAACAGAAAGCTGGCCTCTCCTTCCTTTAAAGGGTCTCAAATGCAAAACTCCATAAAAAGATGTGTGTATTCAAGATAATTTGAGGGCAGATTTCTTCTCTCAAGAATTTAAGTGCTTTGATTGCACTGAATTCTCCTACCACGGTATTGACAGAGCAAGAGGGAACAGTCATGTTTACAGTTGTGGTTTTTTCCTCTTTAAATGGGCAGAAAGGTGCTGGCAAAAGATGCAAGCACAATGCCACTAAGGACGATGGAAATTGGAGGGAAAAACTGGAGTAAAATGATACCTTCATAGATTACTTTAGCAGAAGGCGGCTGCCAGTAGCTATATAGTAAAACAGAAGAGTTCTGGCCCTATATAGAACAAGACAGGCGCCAAAGATGCACTAATGGCCAGAACTTTAGACGTAATCATAACTGGCTGGAAAAAATAGAACTACCTTACATCTCATGTAACAACTACGTATGTCCCATACCACTCAAGTTGGGACTTAAAACTGGAAGAATCAGGTCAGTGCCATTGATCTTGGCTTAAGTTAAAGGCCTCATACGGAGCTACAAATACTTTACAAGTAAGCTTTCTAGTACAAAATGGAGTAGAAAGTATGAAGAGACCCTGACAAACATTGTACAACATAATGGGGTCTATTTGTTCAATCCCAGGGAGTGTTTGGGGCCTAGAAAGAATGAATGTAACTATTCAACAGCCAAAAAAACCCCAGTTGATTGTTTGTACAAGGAACCCTAAAAGAAACTTCCATTTGCATTCCCTTGCCAAAATCACACACGATGCACACTTAGCAAAGGAATTAATTTGGCTGGGTTGAAAATTCCAAGAGTGTTCGAAGGGAATTAAAAGACAACATGCATACATGCACGCACCAGAGAAGGTAGTATTTTATTCCACAAAAGCACACAGTTCTGTGAAAAATCTCTGAGCTACTCATTTGCAGATTGTATTTTAGTGAGGAAGTTTAGCAAGCAGATTGACATATCTCATGCTGACCCAAAATTTCACAGTACTGTAAGTCTTCAGACTGACAGAGACTGTTCTTTATATGTGTAGACTGATTTGTGATGGACTTCCAAACTCAGTACAGTTCACTTTTCTGACACGTAATCTGATCTAGACTCTGGCTTTCCAGGAAGTTCCTGATGTTACATGGAGTTTAAGAGATGGCCTGCTTCTCCAGAGTCTTCTAGGACCCTGGCAAGAGAAGATACTACTCTGTGTATTTTGCAGTAAGCTGCTAACAAGCATAGCTGGTTTGCTTGCATTCAGAGTTGTGGGGAACTGTGCTAGATGAATGGAGAACGGGAGGGAAGAAGATAAAGACAAGTCAGAAATAACAAAAATAATTTCCAAAATATCCTTTAAGTTTTAAAGTAAGAAACAAAGTAACCTCAACAGATGACGCGCACCAAAACAACATGCATACAAGAGGACTTGCATAACTACTACACATGACTGACATCATCGACCTGGACTTGCGCAAAGCATTTGATACCGTCCTGCACAACATTCTTGTCTCAAAAATGGCGACACACGGATTTGATGGGTGGACCACTCAGCAGATAAAGAATTGGCTGGATGGTCGCACTCAAAGAGTTGCAGTCAACAGCTCGACATCCAGGTGGAGACCAGTGACGAGTGGTGTCCCTCGGGGTTCTGTACTGGGACCAGTACTACTTCACATCTTTGTTTGGGACATGAACAGTGGGATTAAGTGCATCCCCAGCAAGTTTCTGGATGACATCAAGCTGAGTGGGGTAGCTGACACTCTAGCGGGAAGTGATGCCATCCCGAGAGATCTTGACAGGCTAGAGGGGCAGGCCGCATCTGAACCTCATGAAGATCCACATGGCCAAGTGCGAGGTCCTGCACCTCGGTCGGGACAATCCCAAACACGGATACAGCCCGGGTGATGAGTGGATTGAGAGCAGCCCTGCGGAGAAGGACTTGGGGGTACTGACGGATGAAAAACTGAATATGAGCTGGCAACGTGCGCTTACAGACCAGAAAGCCAGTCACATCCTGGGCCGCATCCAAAGCAGCGTGGCCAGCAGGTCAAGGGAGGTGACTCTCCCCCTCTACTCTGCTCTGGTGAGACCCCACCTGGAGTCCTGCATCCGGCTCCAGGGGCCCCAGCATAAGAAAGACATGGACCTGTTGGAGCGGGTCCAGAGCAGGGCCACAAAGATCATCAGGCAACTGAAGCCCCTCCTGCATGAAGACAGGCTGAGACAGTTGGGGTTGTTCAGCCTGGAGAAGAGAAGGCTTCAGGGAGACCTTATAGCTGCTTTCCAATACTTAGAGGGGGCCTACGGGAAAGATGGGGAAGGACTCTTTGTTGGGGAGTGTAGTGACAGGACGAGGGGTAACAGTTTTAAACTGAAAGAGGGTAGATTTAGATTGGAAATTCTTTACTGTGAAGGTGGTGAGACACGTACCTCAGGTTGTGGATGTCCCCTCCCTGGAAGTGTTGAAGGCCAGGTTGGACGGGCCTTTGTACAACCTAATCTAGTAGAAGCTGTCCCTGCCCGTGGCAGGGGGCTTGGACCTAGATGATCTCTAAGCTCCCTTCCAACCCAAACCGTTCTATGATTCTATGCCTAGACAAAAATCAGATCATTTAACACAAAAATTTGTACTAGGAAATGAAGGAAGGGGGAGGGAAATATTCTTGCATGGACTGAAGTAAGAATGCAAAATGAAATCCGGTAAACATTGTACTTTTTATTTCAGAGGAAAACTTAGGTATACAGCAATGCCAAAATGCATTAGACTACACCACTCACATTAGTAGCTTGTAGAATACAAAGCACAAATTTATAATCTGCATGGCCTAATTTTGCACAGGTTGTATAAGAATAAAAAAATTTACATGAAGAAAGTAAGTACTGAAAAGACACATCAATGTTCAATTTCCTTTAAAGACGTAGCAGAGGGAACAAAAACTTATCCCTGGCCTTGTCCCATGAAGTCTCTCATTTCCAAGGGAATAATCTATTTCTTTCACTAGCTTATGTCTTTGTTTACTGTATCTAGCTGGGGTGAGAGCATAAAGGCTGGTTTTGTTTTCTGAAGAGAAGATATTACTAGGAGATCCAATTAAAAAGCAATATTCCAGATACAGATAAACTAGCTACATGCAGAGATACCTCCCACATCCTATTTTTCTAATTTTGGGTGTTATGCTGCACTGAGGTGTTCCAACTGCATACACAGGCATATCCAATTTATTTTCTTCATGTCTGCTGTAAAATACCCTGTAACATGTAACTCCTGACTTCATTAATCAACATTGAACAGCAATGTCAACTGCCATTCTGCTCTCCACATCCAGACTATGATAAAGCCTGAAGAAACCTCAGATGGACTGAGTGCTGACACAGGTAGACTAAAGCGATTTCATTACTGAGAAAAAAAGATGATGGTAAATTTGTAAAAGTGCGTAAACACTGTTAGTTACTATGCTCTGTACTAAAACACCTCACTTGTTCACCTTTCACTGTAGTGAAAACTGGACATTTATTCCTATGCTTTGTTTGATCCCTGGTAACACCTTACTTCTTACTCTACAGTCACTGTAGACTATCATGAAAGATTTTGTCAGCATTTAGCAAAGCCTGGTTGCTTGGACTTCCAAAAGTAGTAAGTGTCTGTGCAAAACGCAACCCCGTCACAAGGCTCTAGTGCATCCCTTTCCATTTCACACCATAGCGTTCATTAACAAGGTGATATATTTTGTGCTGTCTCTGAGAGGGTGCATTCACTGGGGCCAGAGGGAGGGAAGAGGAACACAGAACATGCACACAGAGAAAGGCTGCCCTATAACTAAGAACAATATTGTCCTTAAGAAGAGGGATGGGGGAAGGGAACTAATGCGAGTAGATTGTTACAGGCAGAATGCAATGTCCTCACCACAAAACTAATCAGACTTCCTTTGTCCTATACACAAACGCCAAGCAGAAACTCTGTATTTCTGCCAGAAATCATTTTCCATGTACAAGACAATATTTTATCCTTACAGAGAGGTAAAAGCCACAGAGAAAAAAAAGTTGAGAATGCAGAAAGAAATGAGGCTTAAAACACACAACACTCCATCCTAACCCCCTCCCCTCATGCCAACCTCTCATCTATAATCCAGCACAAGACAGACAGCAGGCAAACAGCAAGAGGTCATCTTCAAAGGGCTGGTTGCCAAGGGAGGCCAGTGGAAAGAGCACAGGCATGTCCCCATCAAATTCCAGCAGCTGTGAGAGCGCCACAGAGGTGCAGCTTCCCCTGGGGCTGCAACAAAATTCAGAGATGGAGGGTAGTGCTGGAGCTGCTCTAGCTGGCAACATAAAATGGGTAGCTTTGCATTTTACAACAGGGAAAGCACAAAAGAGAAGGGTTATGATATTTTAATCCGTCTCTCCACCAATTTTTGCACTTCAGATACCTGAACTACTTTTTAAACTCATTAAGATACATCCTGTAGAATCACCTCAATAGTAGGCATAAAGCGGCACCAAGGATCAACTTTCTGCTCGGTTCAGAATTAAAACTTTAGCTCAGTGACTACACACAGAACAGAGACGGAAAAGGTACAAGCAGATAATGCGCAGCCAGCTGTAGTTTCATTACTTCTCCCAGAAAATACAAATACATCTTCCCACTTGGAGCTTGGGAGACTGTCCCACAATAAAAACTGCCTGCAAATACTACCCAACAAAGCACATAGCATTTTTCTTGGAGAAAGTACAAGATAATAACACAGACTTCTAGCTACCTGCAACACTTGCATTAAAAAATTAGAAGCCAACATATGAACAACCACAGATTTCGGTTCTCACAATTCTCAGAACTTTAGCTCTTTGTATTAAATGGACAAGCAAATGAGGATGTGGGTGAAGGTCCATCCAGGGGGTTGCCTAGGACAAGTCAGTCAGCCCCAGCATTACGACTGCCCCTGCTAAGAAAAAAAGGAGGGTAATTGTCATAGGTGATTCCCTTCTGAGGGGAACAGAGGGCCCAATATGCCAACCAGACTCATCTCACAGGGAAGTCCGCTGCCTCCCTGGGGCCCGGGTTAGGGATGTTGCTAAGAAGCTCCCTGGTCTGGTGTGGCCCTCTGATTATTACCCACTGTTGGTAATGCAGGTTGGCGGTGATAAGATCACGGAGGGAAGTCCCAAGGCCATCAAAAGGGACTTCAGGGCATTGGGACGATTGGTTGAAGGATCAGGGGCACAGGTGGCATTTTCCTCAATCCCATCAGTGGCAGGGAAGAACACTGAAAGGGACAGGAAAACTCACCTGATTTAAGGTGGCTCAGAGACTGGTGCCATTGTGGTTTCTTTGATCACGGGGAGGTTTACATGGCACTGCTGGCGACAGATGGAGTCCAGCTGTCTCAAAGGGGAAAAAGCATTCTTGCCCACAAGCTGGCGAGGCTCATCAAGAGGGCTTCGAACTATGTTCAGTGGGGGGAAGGGGATATAACCAGGCTCACTAGAGATGAGCCGAGGCGTGGCATGCTGGGATCGGGGGTGAGATCGATAGCCCAGCTCAAGTGCATCTACACCAATGCACACAGCATGTGCAATAAACAGGTGGAGCTGAAAGCCTCTGTGCAGCAGGACAGCTATGACTTGGTCGCCTTCACAGAAACGTGGTGGGATGACTCTCCTGACTGGAGTGCTGCAATGAATGGCTATAAGCTCTTCAGAAGGGATACGCAAGGAAAGAGAGGCAGTAGGGTGGCACTGTATGCTAGGGACTGCTTCGATTGTATAGAGCTCGGCAATTTTGATAACAAGGTTGAATGCTTATGGGTAAAGATGAGGGGGAAAGCCAACAAGGCAGACCTCCTGCTAGGGGTCTGTTATAGACCACCCAACCAGGATGAAGAAGTAGATGAAGTTTTCTACAAGAGGCTGGCAGAAGTCTCACAATCAGTAGCCCTTGTTCTCGTGAGGGACTTTAACTTACCAGACATCTGCTGGAAATACAACACAGCAGAGAGGAAACAGTCTGGGAGGTTCCTGGAGTGTGTGGAAGATAACTTCCTGACGCAGCTGGTAAGTGAGCCTACCAGGGCAGATGCCTCGCTAGACCTCCTGTTTACTAACAGAGGACTGCCAGGAGATGTGGTGGTCAGAGGCCGTCTTGGGCTTAGTGACCATGAAATGATAAGAGTTCTCGGTTCGAGGTGAAGTTATGAGGGGGGCCAGCAAAACCACTGCCATGGACTTCTGGAGGGCAGACTTTGGCCTGTTCAGGATGCTGCTTGAGAGGGTCCCCTGGGAGAAAGTCCTGAAGGGCAAAGGGGTCCAGGAAGGCTGGACATTCTTCAAGGAGGAAGTCTTAAAGGCACAGGAGCAGGCTGTCCCCATGTGCCGCAAGACGAACCAGCGGAGAAGACGACCGGCCTGGCTGAACAGGGAGCTCATGTTGGGACTCAGAAAAAAAAAAAAAAGGAGGGTCTACCACCTATGGAAGAGATGGCAGGCAACTCAAGAGGAGTACAGGGGTCCCATTAGATCATGCAGAGATGAAATTAGAAAGGCAAAAGCCCACCTAGAACTCAGGCTGGTCACTGTTATAAAGGACGACAAAAAATGTTTCTACAAATACATCAACAACAAAAAGAGGGTCAAGGAGAGTCTCCATCCCTTATTGGATGCAAGGGGGAATATCGCCAACAACGCTGAGGAAAAGGCTGAAGTACTTAATGCCTCCTTCGCCTCAGTCTTTAATAGTCAGACTGGTTGTCCGCAGGGTAGTCAGCCCCCAGTGCTGGAAGATAGGGAAGGAGAGCGGAACAAACCTCCCATAATCCAGGAGGAAGCACTTAATGACCTGCTATGCCACCTGGATGCTTACATGTCTATGGGGCTGGATGGGATCCACCCAAGAGTGCTGAAGGAACTGGCGGAGGAGCTGGCCAAGCCATTCTCCATTATCTATCAGCAGTCCTGGCAAATCGGGGAGGTCCCAGATGACTGGAGGATCGCGAATGTAACACCCATCTACAAGAAGGGCCGGAAGGAGGATCCTGGGAACTACAGCCCTGTCAGCCTGACCTCGGTGCTGGGCAAGATTATGGAGCGATTCATCCTGAGTGCGCTCACTGGGCATGTGAAGGACAACCAGGGGATCAGGCCCAGCCAGCATGGGTTCATGAGAGGCAGGTCCTGTTTGACCAACCTGATCCCCTTCTATGACCAGGTGACCCACCTAATGGATGAGGGAAAGGCTGTGGATGTTGTCTACCTGGATTTTAGTAAAGCCTTTGACACTGTTCCCCACAGCATCCTCCTGGAGAAATTAGCTGCCCATGGTTTGGATGGGTGTGCTCTCTGCTGGATAAAGAACTGGCTGAATGGCCGAGCGCCGAGAGTGGTGGTGAATGGAGTTGAATCCAGCTGGCAGCCAATCACGAGTGGTGTTCCCCAGGGCTTAGTTTTGGGTCCGGTCTTGTTTAACATCTTTATCAATGATCTGGATGAGGAGATTGAGTGCTCCCTCAGTAAGTTTGCAGATGACACCAAGTTGGGTGGGAGTGTCGATCTGCTCTAGGATAGGAAGGCTCTGCAGAGGGATCTGGACAGACTGGATCACTGGGCCGAGGCCAAATGTACGAGTTTCAACAAGACCAAATGCCGGGTCCTGCACTTGGGTCACAACAACCCCATGAAACGCTACAGGCTTGGGGAAGACTGGCCGGAAAGCTGCCTGGCAGAAAAGGATCTTGGGTTGCTGGTTGACAGACAGCTGAACATGAGCCACCAGTGTGCCCAGGTGGCCAAGAAGGCCAACAGCATCCTGGCTTGTATCAGGAATAGTGTGGCCAGCAGGAGTAGGGAGGTGATCGTGCCCCTGTACTTGGCACTGGAGAGGCCACACCTTGAATACTGTGTTCAGTTTTGGGCCCCTCGCTACAAGAAAGATATGGAGTTGCTGGAGTGTGTCCAGAGAAGGGCAACGAAGCTGGTGAAGGGCCTGGAGAACAAGTCTTATGAGGAGTGGCAGAGGGAGCTGGGTTGTTTAGTCTGAAGAAGAGGAGGCTGAGGGGGGACTTATTTCTCTGTACAACTACCTGAAAGGAGATTGTAGTGAGCCAGGCGTTGGTCTCTTCTCCCAACTAACTAGAGATAGGATGAGAGGCAATGGCATGAAGTTGCGTCAGGGAAGGTTTAGATTAGTTATTAGGAAAAATTTCTTTACTGAAAGCGTGGTCAGACATTGGAACAGGCTGCCCAGGGAGATGGTTGAGTCACCATCCCTGAAGGTGTTCAAAAAACGTATAGATGTGGCACTTTGGGATATGGTTTAGTAGGCATGGTGGTGTTGGGTGGATAGTTGGACTTGATCTTGGAGGTCTTTTCCAACCTATGATTCTATGAACACACAATGATCGCACGTAAAAATTAAACACCTAGTCCTCAAACACAGGAAAAGAAGCTGCAAATGCAAACAGTGAAATCTAACAGATTAAGTAAAATCAGAAAGAGGAATCCAAATTGCTCTATTATGAACAAAAAATTAAAAATGAGAATTCTCACTTTTGTAGTTCCCAGAAGCTAGGGGCTACTCTGTTTTAGAAAAATGACTGACAACTTCCCCTGACAAGTGGCTTAATTAGCTCACAGAACTTCAAAATAGAGTTGTTATCAGTTAATGGTAGAATAGAATTAATTCCATTATATTTATCTCCCACCTCATGCCTAGAATCTTCCGCAAAACACAAAGAAAGGAAGCAGCTGGCACTTGCTAAGGACGAACACTCTTCTTTATCATGCATTTTTGAGCATTAAGTTTCAGGTGATATCAGCAGACAACGGTGGCTTGAGTGAAAATCCACGTGGCACAGAGTTACATGGTCTGAACAAATCCTCTGGATTACAATGCAAAGGTCAACAGAAAGAAAGGTTTTAATATTTAGAAAGTTCTTGATTACCACCTTGACTGCAAGCCAGTCTGGAAGCACCACCAAGGAAGCAAAAGACACGTCAGTGATACAGCATTAGACCTGCATTCCTGTTAGTCAGCAAAAAAAAAAAAAAAAAAAGGTTTTTCAAGGCTGAAACATAATAGTTCATACCCTAAAGATGCACCCTATTTCTTAGGTCAGCATGTGAACTAATCTTTGAATATTTACATAAAGACTCTTTCAAGATTGTATAAACCATACAATCTCCAGCTAACAGAAGTTCCTTCAGCCTGTGACTCAGAAAATGCTCTCAGAAGTTTTTGAACATGACAAAAATACTGATGTTCTCCACTATAGCAAGGCACATTAAACAGCCTAAAACAGAATATTGATTTTGTGTCTTTCAAAGTGATGTGCTAAAGTTGATTAAAAAAAGAAAGCCTGTTGTCAGCAGACTTAAGTTCAGTACATAAATGTCTGCATCACCACCAAAGGGTTTTAAGAGACTGAAACCAAAGACATGTTGAACACCCTTCTTATTGGGCATTTATTCAGAGTTTTATATCTCTAAGAGCAGAGCAGAGAGTAAGGAGTTTCTGAGTGCACACACAGCAGAGCTGACCTCCACCTATCCCACACAACATGATGACCAAACATGGAGTTGTGGTGCTTACCTGGGTATTTGTCATCATGTCTTCAACATACTGAGTACCCCAGAGAAGGACTTCCTTGAGAACTGAAGCACAGTATACCAGCTTTGTTTCCTTCTGTGAAAATTCCTAGCATGGCTTACTCTCTGGAAATAAAAAATCACCATCTCTTTGAGACTGTGCTTTGGAGATACGCTCTCAGCTCAGTGGTGGGCGTAATGATTTCTCAGCTCCCAGAGCAAGTAGCATGTCCCTGAAGCACAGGCCCAACAGAGGTAAAATTCTCACATCTGCTCCTCTCACCACCTAGACTAGAGTTTCCAGCACCCAATCTTCTCCTCCACATTGTCTCTCAGTTGTTCGCCCTAGGTTGCATTATTTCTAGGGAATCTTATTTATTCCTCTGTCTTGATATGAAACTACCTGTGCTGCATACTCTGTCCAGTCTTTCCTCACTCCTCTGCCACAAATCACTCCCTTGCCCTCTGTTCAGACCCAGTCTACTGCAAATCCCTTCACATATCTCTCTTCAGACATATGAAGAAGACAAATACTAAAATCAGCTATGGGTATTATGGGTCTTAGCTACACATTTTCCTTCATTATGCTGCTACAGAGTCAGACTACTTTGGACACCTCCCCTTACTTCTTACCTTTGCATGCATTTCTCTGAGGCTTAACCTTTAAGTTTTCTAGATCTATAAATAGGTGATTCTCAAGTCACCTATGCTAACTAGCATATTCTTGTATTGAATTTTATCATAAATTACAAAGCACTCTTCCTCTCTCTGTACTTCACTTTAGCTTACATTGTAGGAACCAAAAAATGCTCCAGAAAATTCTTGTGACAGTTTTTACAACCTGAAAACAAAGAGTTCCATGTTAAATTGCTTTTCAAAGTTTACCTTCTGGTCAGATTTGTGTTTACATTTTATAAGCCATCCCAGAGCAATATACAAACAGGTAAAGTTTACAGAAGTTCTGTTTCAAACTGCAGCTGCCACGCGCCTTCTCATATCCCAGTTTCCCCACTTTGTGCTCCAAACTTCTCTTAACTCTCCTCTCTGGTATCTGTCACCTGACCTCTTTTGCAGTTTGACAACCTAGAATACTTCAATGGATTTGTCTCCAGTTTATAACTTATGCCCATATGAAAATATTTTAAGGTGTTAGGGAAATTTTAGAGGGAAAGGCGCCAACTGATTCTGAAAGAACAGGTCTCCAGACAGGTACAGCCTCCTGTTTGTTTCTAGACTGTCTCCTCATCCTTCAATACCAAGTTCTGAAGAAATGACCTCCACAGCCTCCTTCATGCTCTGCCCCTGCTTTGCACTCACATTCACTGGGCAAGGTCCAAACATCACATCTAGTTTTACAAACACCTCTTTTGTCAGGTCCAATGTCATAACAGATACCAGCACAATCTCTCAAACCTATTTAAAATGGAAACATAGGTGAAGCCAAAGCCTCTGCTGCAACTACACGAGATGATGCTCTAGAATAGGCTGTATGCAAAGGAACATAATCTCCTTTTTTGAAGGCAAGTTGACTTTCATCGTACTTCAGCCTGTCTCACAGCAGGAATTGGATGCATGTCCCTGTTTCCTCTGACATCTCCCCCCAGTCTCACAGGTCCAGAATTCTCTCAAGGCCCTCACCCCACTTCTGAGCCCCCAGTGTAAGCAACACGGCTCTCAGAGAAACACCAGCCATCCTGTCTTATGTCCAGTCTCCTCACTTGATGGTTCCTGAGCCCGGGTGCACCCAGAACACACAGGCAGGCTTGCATTACCATTGCTGCATTACGCCATAGTGGAGGAAACAGAGCAGCCTGCTCACTGGATCGCACCCTAACAGAGGATGGAGGTGGCTGGATTTCTGTTCGAGTTAAGTCATTTCCTTTACAACTGTATGGAAATCATTCCTTTCTCCCTCTGCTTAACTGCCTCATTCACAGCATAGGGAAAAGAAGTCCCTGCCCAAAGAAGAATTGAGTACTTTAAAAAAAAAAAAAAAAAAAAGGAAGGAGTCACCAGTATTACAGCATATAAATCAGGTGCAAAGAGTTGTTCCTGAAAAGAGATTAAGGTTTGTGGGTTTTATCCCTTAAAAGAAGATAGCTGGTGCACTGGGTTCTCCATTTCAGATGAAGTAATGAGTAACTGCACTGTTTTCGAAGTCTTCTATTAAGAAAATTCAGTGAATATTGAGACTTTCTAGGTTATCAGATGGGAAGAAACACTTAAATCCACTGGGGAAAACAGGCCCTTCTTAAAAACAGCCACCTGATGGCAGCCTGTGGCTTCAGTCCTATTGCTCGAAGTGGCAAGTGGCAACCATTTTGAGTGAGATTAGCTCACTGAGTCACCACTGAAGAATGTTCTGTAGTAGGGAGAATAACTTCAAAATAAAAAGCTCTGCTTAATTCTAATGTAGCACATTGCTGCAATAGTCACTGCAAATATTCCCATTTCACACACAGTGAAATTCTTCTTCCCTCTTTCAGCCTCAATTAGTTTTATTCTGCACAGTAAATAAGCAACTTGGATGTAAACCAGTCTCCACAACTCAGTGCAGTGCACTATTCAAAACCACTTTATCAGCACACAAGGCTGACTGATGTAGTTTCACTCACTGCTCACAGTCTATGCTTTGATATCTTGAACCAGAACGCTATTCTGCACTCAAGAAATTATCAGTCCATCATTCTTTATCGTCTTTCAAAGGCATTTGTAGAAACTTAGCACTTGGTGCCTGAAGGATTCATTTTATATTATTTAAAGTCAAACTAACAATAATGAAAGTTTCTGAAATTCTGGACACCTAGTGCACTCCACTTTCATTACAAAGAGGTTAATTCCCTGATCAAATAGCAATTCAGCTTCACTTTGAATACAGAACTGTAAAATTGAACTGTTTTACAGAACTGTAAAACAAAACAGCTTTCCTCAGCTTCTTCTGACACTATATTAATATGCATGCTTATTACACTACAGTACCCTATATATGGGGGGGGGGGGGGGGGGGAACCAAGGTACCAGAGTTTCTAAAATTTAAAATTTACCTAAGCTTTTATGTCAAAATAATTTTCTCTGACATCGCTGTTCTACATGTTCACTTTTATCTAATTGTATAGGAATGCCAAGGCTGGAATAGCAAGTGTTTCATACTTTAAGTGCGAGATTTAAGGCAGCCCAGTAGGACCTTAATTTTAGATACTTGTACTGTATTTCAGGATACTACAACAGTTTTCCCTCCTTCTTTCCCCATCCCTTTCTTTCTGGATTCCTCCTTCCTATGGTCACTAATCTACTGCCCCATCTCTCTTCTCTTCCAGACTACCACTTCACTTCTCTTCCACCCCACCCCACCCCCTTTTTTTTTTTTTTTCCAAACCAACTCCTGTAGCACTGGCATACAGCCCATGCTAATAAGTCCAGCAAAGCTTATTGGCTTGGGTTTAGTGTAGTGTATCTACTGTTGGCACACCTCACTACTGAGGTATGTCTCACTGATTGGGAAATTAATGGTGTAAACTGTACTCCAAGAATGCAGCAGTGTGGGGCGAATAAGTGCTGTCTGCACGACATTTCCCTCACACGTTAGAAAAATCGTACAACGCAGTGAATGAGGTAAGATACTATGAGAAAAGAAAATATAGCGTTGTGGTTAAAGCAGCTGAATACTTCCCAAGAGACTGTATTGCTTCCTCTGCCACAGAGTTCCTATGCAATGTTGGGCAACTCAAACAGCCATACAGGGTGTGACCAAAAAACCAACCAGCAGAGCATCCTATGTCCAACAGATGCCAACTGCAGAAGTTTGGAGAGTAGGAAAGTAGAACAGATACAGAATGATTCTTCTTTTGATACAGCCTCTTAATTACGGCTATCAGTGATTAGAAGACTTCCAAAGCCGAGACCTCCCCCAGAACATTGTGTTTAATAGTAAGCAATGCATCAATGTTCCATGATTTTGCCTAATTCCTTTTGGATGACACACATACTTTTGGCTTTTATGCCATCCTACAGCAAGTAACACAACTTACTGTTGTTTTTTTTTCACTCACCTAGTACGCTCTGGTAGTCCTTGTATTGCAGGGAATGGCCAATAATTGTTCCTTAATCACTGTCTCTACATCAGACTTTACTCAAAGTCTCTTGTCAACTGCCTCTTTTCCAAGCTAATAAAATCCAGTCTTTTTAAGTGAGCGTCAATCCACTACATGATGAGGCTGATCCACAGCTTGTGATCTACCTGTTCCTTTTTCTAGTCTCCCTTTCCAGTTTTCTGATGCACTGACTTAAACTGCATTCCAGCTCTTGGAGCCCAACAGTGCCCATGAGGTCTTCTGCTTTGCTCTCTGATCCTTTCCTAGTAATTGCAACACTCTCATGGAATTTTCAGTGTTGCTTCTACCAGGGTAAGATTTTCAGAATACACTTTATTCTTAAGAATGAAAAGAATGATCTTAGCCAGAACTTTGAGAAGCCTTTTATGATCCTTCTTTGTTCTTCCTAGCACATGTCTCCAGCTTGCATTACAATTAATCAAGAACCTGTCCCAGATCAGCACTGATACATAACCCGCTGTATATAAAGCTCTGACTTATTGGGGAGAGTCCCTTTAACCAAGGTCCTTACATGGCACATTCAGCCAAAGATAAACAGAGAGCAGAGTCTGCAGAAAATGAGAGATATGCAAAAATAAAGACAAGGTCAATGGAATCTGTGCCTGATCACAAAAATAAACAAAAAAGGCTAGGCATTGTGAAAAGAGCAACCACACTCACAAACACATCTCTTTACTCCTCTGCTAGGGAACTGCTACTCTTGCCTTTAATATTTAAATAACTGTTGATCCTCATTTTTAAAAATACATGTAAGAGTCCATTTCATCAAGCATTTTGAAAATAGATTAGTTATTTATCTATAGAAAGCTAATATATATTGCAAGCACCAAAGGCCACATGAGAAAAACAGCTGTGTTAAAGAGCTGTGGTTAGGATGCTTTGGTGACTGTCATACCATCTACACCCTCTGTCAGGTAGCTAATAGTACACAAAAGGATTTATCACTAGTCTTCAGACAGACAATCTGACTCAAACATCCTCTCCCATATTTTGGCTTCTTTCTAGCACCTAATATCATAAGATAGCATTGCCTTTTTTTTCAGCACTCCTCAGACCATCATAGCTACCATAGTACTAAAACAATGTGTTACTGACTCCAGATCTGCCTCTTACTGCCAGAATAGTAATTTCACGCTCAGGAGCCTCAAGTGAGTAAAGTTTTCTTGACATTAAGGAATCAGCCCCTTACCCCAGCCATTCTTCTTGGAGGGACATCAGCCTGGTACTAGCATTCAACTTCCTGTTTAATACATTCACCCAGATTAACAAATGTTTTCTGTGCCAGATCACATCACCTTTCAGTAAGTAACTTTATAAACTAGTTTGCTATGCTGGAAACTTGTATTGTGCACTGTGGATACGTGTTTGCTGGTGCTTCAGCTGACAAGCTCCTCTTGCTCTCCTCTCCTAGTCCAGAAGAAAAAGGCCAAGATCTCCAACCACATGTAATGCTGTTCGTATTAGGCTTTAACGATGTATTTCGTCAACAGCCTAAAGTAGTATGCTTTAAAACATGTGTGGAGGGAGAGGTAGAACTTCTTCCCCCCAGCTCTTCTTCTCCCCCACTGATCACTGTCACCCGAGGCACCGTAAGTTATCTTCTGCAGCATCTTTAGGATGTGTTTGAATCTGGCTTGTCACATACAGGATAACAAACGAGAGACCATCACCTCTAATCAAACACAACAGAACTCTGGATCCCAAAAATAAAAATTCAGCCATTCAAGTAAACTTCTCTGTGCATGAAGAGGTGACAGACAGAATTCCTGGATTTGTATCTGCAATATTGTTGTTCAATAAAAAAAAGTTAGCACATTTTCTTCCAGATTAATAATCTTTTCCAGTTTCCTTAAACAAAAGAAAATTTGAATGAACATATCAGACACTGTAGTTGACATCGGTACGGCTCAGTTCCTATACAAGCCCCCTCAAGCTGGAGTCTGAGTAAAACCTGTTCAAGATCAAACTCATCGCTCACTATCATCACCAGCTTCCTGTTCACTCATCAGTATATGAATGGTTACAATAGCACCATCGAGACAAAAGATGGCTTCAGAGGGAATGTCTGACAGAGAAAGAAGTTACATCAGCCTAATGCTCCTTTGTTCAAAGAGCTCTGAACATTAATAGCAGCTAAAGACCAGGCAGCTGCTGCACAGAATTAGAAAGGGACAGAAAGAACAATTACTTCCTGGCAACGTTTATTTCCCCTGCAGCTCAAAAAAAAAAAAAAAACTTATGCTGTACAGTAAGGGAATGAGAAAAATTCTAGAGATTTAGTCATCTTTGCTCCATTCCTGTTAGTGAACAATTTAACTAGGTACCTACCAGACAGGCCAACAAAACTTGTTCTAGACCTCCTGCACTACACACACCAACTGACTCCTTTGCTATACAAAAATAAGTACAACATCATAGTATGACAGCGGCCCTCAAAATCAAAACAGATCTACCCTGTGCTCTCTTAAATTCAGACAAACAAGCTATAGGCAAAGTAACAGCCTGGAAAAAACTATGGAAAAAAAAAGCCATCAAGGGCTCTCATGTATTAGTTGACGCTAATGCGAAGTCCTAAGTCACAAGGTGGTAGAGCCTGGAAGCATGTACTGCAGAATTCTCACCATGTGCCTGCTCTAATTTTACATTCCTTCACAAGTATCTGCCACTGGCTTCTGCCAGAGTCACTAGAGCACAGGAGTTTTTTTGTTAACTTGGCATGGCAGTTGTGTTAGTTCACTCCATTTCATGAATCAAAAGGCCATGGGTACTGCTCACAGAAGTGGCTGCACAGACTGTGTAGAGCATACAGGAAATCAGTCAAAACCTTTTTTCATTCTATTTCTTACTAGAAGCAAAAGCATGGGAATGGCATACTGATGGCAGAACCCTCCAATTCACCTTCTTCTATGCATAGAGAAACCTCTGCTTTACTAACTACTGTCTACTACAAGAGACTGGAACAGCCTGTCCCGCACATATCTGGGTGGAATTCCCAAAAAAAGAAATATTTTAAAGTGGATGCATAAGTTCCCAGAAAGTCACGGCAACTGCCAGGATCCCCACCCCAGAATTTTCCTCTAGCCTCTCTGTATCATGAGAGGAAAGTGCCTGCAGCAGTAACAAATGTACATGTCAGAGCCTATCTCAGAGCTCTGTAAGATGTGAAGATTTCCTGGTGCCTGAAGGTTTCAGAACTAGAAACCAAAATTGGAGTATTTCAAGTGTATTGAAGCTCTTTTCTACTAGTGTCAAGTATCAAATCAGACACATCTGTGAAAGGAGCATGGCAGAAGAAAGATTCAGGGGGCTGGAGAGAAGAAGTTTTGATGCCAACCAGCAAAAAGGAGAGATTTCCACATGAGACAACACAAGAATGCCAGTATCATCCCACATACTCCACAATAAAGAGGATTCATCACTTTTTGAGGAGGGACCTCTTCTTAAGGTAATAAACTGATTTAGCAGACTATAAATGTAGCTTCAATCCCAGAATGAAGCATGAAAGTCAACAATATATGCAATCACCTTTGCCTCGTGACAGATTTTCAAACTTCAGAGTGCCACAATTTTGGGTACTAATCTGAACTATACTGCAAATAGTGCAACGGCTATGGGGGAAGGAAAGCCGGAGATTTTGTCAGATAGAAATAACCACTGTGGTTTCTGGCATCCTGGAATATATTTTGGGACTGAGATAATCCCATTAGATCGTTCTTCTAAAACCATCAGTAAGTGAAACAATGCAGAAGGGTGAAGTCGTTTTTCAGTTTTGGAGTTAACAGCTTCCCAGAGACTAATGGGTGCAGCCCTCTCACCCACAGCGACTGTTTCAGGCCCTCTGTCGCACAGACTTACCTGAAGTGTATATCAAGAGCAGATGTATGCAGACTTTGCTCACCATTCAAGCAGAAAAGCTTGTTCCACCTGAGGTCCAAACATGTACAAAATCAATGCAACTACATTAACCAATATATGCTGCCTCTCTGGTAAGACTTCTTCATTCAGGCTTTGCATCTTGCCCACAAGGTCACATAGTTTTTGGATATCACACTGTACTAGTCAGGTCATCTGCAATACACTGTACAGATACACCTTTGGGTGGAAAAGCTGCACTACCATGCTCTAGCTCACAATTTCACAAGGTTTCCTTTGAAAAGTGGTTTTCTATCCCTCACCTTTATAATTGAAATAGAGGTTCAGAAACACACTTCTGCAGCTGCAGCGACCCAGAGAGGTTCCTTCCAACCCCGAACATTCTGTGATTCTGTGATTCTGTGAAAGAGAAGTGAGGTTTGTAAAGGGGAAGACTGGAAACTCCTTCCATCCCTCACATCTGTTCCAGAAAAGTCGCACCTCTCTTTCCTCCTTTCCACATACACAAAGGAGGAGAATAACCGTTTCTTTCCCATTCACAGTTTGTGCCTGAACAAGCCTGTGCTTCTTGACAAGTGATACGTCCCATCACTTCCCTTCTAACTCCATCTTGCCTGCGCTCAACTTCTTTTCATACAAATCCCAGAAATTTTTAACTGGGGTTCTCAAGAGAAAACAAAATAGTTTCCATTTTAATAAGGAAGGCAGCCTGAAAACAAGCATTCCTTCCGTTGCCATTTTCCTACTTCATCCCACATGGACACCACAAGTGAAAGAATACCACATGCAGAAGTTGTGCAAAGTAAAATAAGGAAAACTGCAAGTCTGCAGTTACTTCAAAACGCTTGAGCTCCATGCTACCCATGAAAATGTTCTATATATTCAGGTATCCCTGCTCTATCTCTGTGGCACACACCTCACCTCTCTAAACAAACAAGGACTGTCTTTGTGTCTTTGTTTAAATTAAGGAAAAAAAAAAAAACACCCAACCTGTCTCACAGGCTGTGATTACATCAGAGAGAGCGTTCTCCTTTTCTCTATCAATCCTGCCTTACCAGGCTTTGAAGAACCTCTGTGTGCTGCTGCCATGTGCTTTGATCTTTCTATTTTATGCCCCAGGGCCAGCGCTGATAATATCTGCTTTGCCTGCACAGTTTTGGGAAAGGCAGTAGCACCCATTCCTGTCCAAGAGCAGCTTTGTTCACACACTGAAACAGCATGTGCGCCCCTGTGACCCCAGAGAGACAGACACATAAAAACACAGCCAATGCACATACGACACTATAACAACACTTGAACAGACTACAGTTTTCCTCCTGTTAAAAAGTAGCTGAGTGTGATAACTTGTTAGTCTTTTAGCTACGCAAAGCAAAGTCACTGTATGCCAGCCACACAATCTAGACACTGAAGAGTTCTGCATTCTTGTTTCTCCAGACTCCATTTTGTTAGGGATATTTAATAATAATACAAAGGCCCATCAGCTTATGTCTCTCGTGTCATAGAAGTGGGAAACATCCTCGGCATCAAACTGAAGAGTGTCAATTATCACAAATCATCCAACATGGCAAATGGATTGGAGGTTTTATTTCACTCCTGCACTTGCAAAACGACCTTCACAGCCAACATGTAATGAGCCAGGCAACTCCCGTTTACAACCAGAGATCTAACACAGGCAGCAGCTTCTTGAAAAACTAAAATAAAACAAAACACAATATCCCCAAAATCCTGTTCTGGGGCCTTTTACTTTCACTTCAGCCATGGCACTAACCCTCACCTTCTAGAAAATGAAAGTGTTGCATGTAGATTATAGGTGAAGATTTTCAGCAACAGATCTGGGATGAAAGCAGATAATCTTTTCTGAGATTCTTAGGCCTGTGCTACTACACAATTTCCCTGGCACTTGAATTGTTAAATGGGAAAGCAAGGTACTTCGGATACTAATAAGCAAGCATTTCAAGGACAGGACCCTCTATGTAACTCATACAACAGCAGAAATGCTAGAGGAAAATTCTGCTTGTTTTAGCAACTAAATTCTTTATACTTTTTCTGTCCAGAAAAAAGGCAGAGGTAGAAAGCTAAAGAGCAAGTAGCAGAGCAGCAGGGAAATAAACCTGGAGATCCTACCAACAGCTAAGTGTCATATCCTTAAATGAGTAAAGACAAATGCACAGGATTATTAAGGGCAGATAAGATAAAATCAGTTTAAAATTAGGAGATCTGACACACAGCACTACCATATTCTATTCAACAGATACAGCCAGGCATTTTCATGTTACCCCTCATTAGCTGGTGGGTAAACTGCTTTTGATTGTCCCTTCAGTGGCACTGGTTGCTAAAAGGAAACTTCTTTTCCTCAGTCTCAAATAATGGCAACAACAGTATCTCTAAGATTGAGACCTTCCCAAAATATGCATACATATATTGTCAAGAAATTATTACCAAGTACTACCCTAGAAAACCAGACAGCAGCTTCAGTTAGTCTAGTTCCACTGCTGGCAGTGGCAGGAAACAGTAAGTGCACGGGAGCTCAGCTTGCATCAGGTTTCATGTATGAAAAGATGTGCTTTTAAAAAGCTGTATCAAGCAATGTCATTCATAGTTATGTAGCATGCTGTACACAATAGAGAAGAAGGCTTCCTGTTGTACAACACTATAAATCTAGTGGCTTTTCTTACAAACATCATGTCTTCCAATTTGGTTTCAGCCATCCAGAGCAAGTCCCAGAACTGCCATACTCCCATCAACTGTTTTATTGCTAAACAGAGAGTTCAACATATGGCATCAAGTCTGAGATTTCGCACTTTCTAGCAAACTCAGAAAAAATTACTTCTGAAAGATCTTTCTAGAACATACATTGTTCAAAAGAGACCTCCTTCCCACCACTCAGTGGAGGTGAATCTTTCTAATCCCAGACAGCAAGTGTGTACGTACTTCACTACCAGATCAAACCAGAAGCAGCCAAGAAACTTCCAATAGGACCCCTATATTCGGCCTGCCTTTATGGGAAAGGGTATTTTTAACCTATATTTCTTGCAACCTATTGCAATCCAAGAATTTTCCAAAAACTCAATAGCATTTTAAGAATTTCAAGAAGAAAGCCTTCACACTGAGACTGTGAAGGCGAGAGTGAAAGAAACCCTGATATTCTCTGCCATCCCACACTGCAGTCGCAGGCAGCTGCCTGTTGCAAGCTAAGCCCACTACAAACTGTTAGCTCTAACCCCATTCCAGGTTTTACCCTTAGCCGCTCCTCCCAGTACTTCAAAGGAAAAGTATTTTTGTACAGCCCAGCAAGGAGTGTATACTGCCCAGCTGCTTCCAAAGCAAGATGATTTAACCCTTAAGTACCCAATATGCTATGGCCTCAGCAGAGGATGTGTGTGTAAAGAAAAAAACAAACAACACAAAACACTAAGAGCCTAGAAATTAAGTTTGTTGTGTTAACAACTTAACTGAAGAGTGACTTACCAATAGTCATCTTCCCATTTCCCCTCCCTCTTGTTTTAGAGGGGAGAAAGAGGGTAGAGAAACTAGAACTTCTAAAACAAATTTATGACTCACACAGATACTCCCCACAACACGTCAGAATTTTGCTTAAATGGCTAGAAGACCCCATTTCTCTCAATAATGTAGAGTCAGCTATAAATATCTAAATACCTTCTTAAGCCAGACCCTCAAAGGATCCCACAAATTCAGCACTTTGCTGCAACCTCCCACTCATCCTCACAGTAGTGACAAGCTGGAGGACAGACTTCCTCACAAAACACACCTCAAATAACTCTTTGCAGAAAATACTAAAATGGCCTGGATGTCTTTATGATGGGAGACAACTGGAAAGTTAGAGGAAGACACTAAGTTATGCTCTTCTTACTGGAAAATGGGATCAATAAAATGTCTTTTTTTTTTCTGGGGTTCCTCCTGAAGTTTGTTCCTATGTTCTGCAGGTATTCCCCCACCACTCGGAGCACACAAGCAGCGGACCACTGCCGACCACTTCTTCTGTTCCCTTGGTTCTCAATTTTGTTTCAGGCTAAGATGGTTCACAGCCAATTGTATACAAACACAACCAGCCTTCCATCAACACACAAACACCCAGGGAAAGGCACTAATCTTTATGTTAACTGGTGATGGGTAAACTTTGATCTCAAACAAGCCACTTCATTTTGTCTGACATCAGCATATACACTCAGGTATTTCATTTACAGAATGTGCAAAACCCAGTAGGATTTAGTGGATCCAAGTTCCTTTTTGCTTGGTTATTAAACAACAGAGGTTGTCTATTACTTACACACAAAACTCCTGCTTACAGTGAGGCTGTCCATGCCATTTTTCCAGTTATGCTTTCACTCTACACTTAATTTTTTGTACTGGAGCTTGTTTGACTTACGTATTTGTACAATGTTACACTCAAACTAAAGCAGTATCATCTTTACTAAGGCACATCTGTACTCAGAACACTCAAATACTGGGGAGGTACGTTGCCAAAGCCTTCACCCAGATTACACCACAGTGTATGATATCTCTGTGTTTTTAGTTTGGACATTTTACTTCTGAAATCAGTTTTTTGTGTCATATACCTATCTGATACTTTAAATAACTACATCTCTGTTAACAACACAGAATTAGAGCTCATATACATTTAACTCCTACTTGCTTTATCAGCCATTCCCCCATACCTGCAGCATGGCAAAGGGGTTCATTTGGAGGCTGCTGCAGGTACGTAATGTAGGTAAGCCCCTTCCTCCAAACAACAAAATGAACACCGTGTGCCGCAGCACGAGCCCTGGTGGTGTATCACCGGGGCTGCACCATTGTTAGGGAAGCGATGGATAAGTGGTTCGAGCGCAGCGTTTATTTCTTATCACCCTCCAGACCAAATGCTATTTAATCAGAATGTATTATCAATAGTTTTAACAACAAGGATTCAGAATTTGCCACGGTAAATAACTGCGTGCCAGTTAGCATCCCACAATGCCTTCCATCTGGTGGCATCAAAATTTCTGCTTTCTTCTCCCTCCTTTTCAGCATCCTCACCTACTTAGAGTATAGTCCCAAAGCTCTAAGAGCAGGACAGAATGATCATTAGGGAAGTCAGGGGTGCACGTGTGGAAAGCACAAGCAATAAAACATCAAGGGGTGTGTACATGTTGAATGCATATACTTTGGGTGTGCTAAGGAATGAAGTATAGCTGAGTGCTTTTGCCCCAGACCTGAATTTGCTGAATGGAGGCACAGTCTGGAGTTCTGCTCCTACAACCATCAGAAAATGAAGCTCTGGCTTTGTCAGTTTCATTTTTGCAGTGTCTTTGATGCAAGCAGCAGCTTAAAATCTCATACTACAATTTCAGAAACTTGGTTTGGGCATATAGGCTGGTGAAAGGGAGCAGGCAAACACTTTGTATTCAAAAATTTGCAATGGAAGTTGATGGCAAAATTTCAGCACAGGATTCTATGATACCGACTACAAAAGTAGTACATAACCTAACAGACTAGCACACTGGTGCAACTATTTAAGCATAATACCCCTCCTTTGTGCAATACTAGAGCAAAAAATGCAAATCCTGCTGTAACTTTGAGACCTGCATGCTCGAGTAGCTAACTTTTGGATATGCTTTACTTGAACTTCAATTCTCTCTGTCAAATGCCTAATTTTGATTTTGTGAAGGGCACAGAACTGATTTCCAAAGCACTACGAATTACCTTTAATCAAGAAAGGTAAGGTCTCATGATATGAGAAATATCAACCCTAGTTTCTCTGCCTGCAACCCATCTGGAAGTAACTTCATCATTAAACATTGAAACATGGCAGAAATTGTCCCACCTATAAAATCATCATGAAGGATAACCATGACTCAGGCACCGGTGGTTATTCTAACAGGCCCTGCAGGGCTGGGCTGAGAATGTCAAGGCTCTACAACACCTTGGCATTTCCTTTCAATGTTCTTTTAGACCTGGTCCATCTCAAAGGACCAGAGATAAGATGTTATACTAACAATGCCACTTAAGGAGCATCCTATATAAGAAATTATCTCTCTTCTTAATTCTCTTTCACTGCACATCTGTGCCTAGACATAACAAAGGCAACTAGCTTTTATCAGCGTATACCTCCAACAGCATAGGACTAAAAGCATCACATTTCAAAACAAACTAAAGCTTCCTTCTCTACCCTCAAAAACAAAGAGGAAGAGAAATTCAGCTATGTGAAGATTAACTCTGAATTAGTTAGAGGTTACTATTATTTTTTCCTGTCTTCTCCTCCAATGTTCGAGGGAAACACTTGCAAATATTCCTCTACAGAACCACAAATTTAAATGAAGATTATAAGGTATCTGACTCCCTGATACTCTTCCTTGATCTAGAACTACTGCCTGCTATAATACATCTTTGTATCAAGAATTTAAGTGATTTACAGCTTATATTCTTTCAAGTAAACAGAACCTTCTATATAAAAATATCCACATGTATATGGAAGATTGTCAACACTAAAGAAATAAGACATTTATGCTGCCTGCTTACTCTCTCACACAGGTGAGGCATATAAAAACTGTCATCTCACATCAGAAATGAATCTTATTGCAGGTCTTTAAATATGTATCTCAGATACAAAATTTTGATGCACAATTTCAGTGCTATGGCTCCAAGGGAAGACAAAAGACAGACACCCAGTACTTATTCACCCTCTGGAAATCTAGGCGCTGAATTATTCCTTCAGAACATTCCCCTGCATACCATAACACCTACTAATCTGTAACCATTACTGCATGACAGACACTGAAACCATGGAGTCCTCTTTAAATTAGGGCAAAGACATTCACCACGGACCTGTTCAAGAAAGACCTCTGACACGGACTTTCTCCTTTGTACAGTCCATTTCAAAGTGTATTTTTAGAAGCAGACTGCTTGAAAACTCCAAGTTTTCATCTTCTCTAGTTTTCCACACCAGTGCAGACGGTAAGACGAATCGTTTTGAAGGATTTTGTTTTGATTTATTAATACAAGCTTTATTTTCACATCATGTCACAATCACAAGAAGCCTAAGGTTAGGGTACTCCCACAATCTAAACAATGCACCACTTACATATGAGCAGAAGCTTTATTTAGGAAGTTATGTTCTTCACTCATATGACAGGATTGAGTTCTGCATACTGCTGTCATACCAACCTTGCTGTTTTTCACTTATAGACACTCTAACAACGCTTTGAAAAGGGGGAAAATTCAAATTGGGGACATACCAACAGCATTTGCTGCCCTGTGGAGAAGCTGCTTCAGAAACATTGCATGCAAGTTTAGGTAGTTTTTCAAGAGCAGCAACAGTCCCATCTCTTATCTAAGCGTAATTTACACAGGACCAAACATGGCTCAGAACAAACCATGGCATAGTTCTGGTGCAGAAGACAACATCATTCTCACTTCTTCACCATATACTAATCACTATTACATGCTTCCCAGCTCCCTTTTCTCAACATACTGTACAATTCTCAGTTTTATCAGTTTTCCTTTCTTTTCAAACCTCTCTCACCTCTCATCCACGTTGTGTTGCATACCCACTCACTGCTTCATTCCATGCTCTGTCACACCCTTTCTGAATCTCACCTATTCCAAGCCCTGCTAACTTTGACTGCAGGCCCACCCCACTACCAGAAGCACAGAAGGCAAGCCTTTATGTGGACCTTTCCCACTCCATGCCCATCCCTTCTCCTAAAAGTCTACCATCATCTCTTCATGGCATCTACTCTAGGACTCCACACGAGAGTGCATCATTTGCCTTCTCAACCTTCAGCATTTCTTCCAAAACCTTTGTTCCAGTCCAACAGTCCTGGCACTGCACTCCCTGCCAAATACTTCACAGCACTGCTTACCAGCAAAGCTTGCCTCAACCTTTTCTCTAGCTTCTCTCTCTGCTCCAATCCTCTCCAAGCAAACATGTCACCATTATAATCTCTTGCTAGTCTCTCTCCACATGTGTAAAATCTGCAAGATGCAAGATTACTTCCCCAGATTAAAGCTAGAGGAGTTTTAGAAAAGCTAGACAAACCTTTCTTCACATGCTACCCAGCCATCAAATCGTAGAGTCCTTCTGTTCATTATTCATCATCCTTCAGTTTCCCAGTACTCTGTTTTTTTTTCCCTGGTTCCCTTCAAGCTACTAATCGTGGATGTATAGTTCACAGAACACAGCCCAAGGATCCACTAATTTCACATTAGCACCGTAAGGCCCATCTTTGCCAGAATAACTACCTCCTGCATGTAACAGGAACTGTGGCTGAAAGAAAGTAACTCAGGGCACAATTCTTGTACTTACCTCACATCTTCAGCGAAGGTACACTCTTCCTCATACCCAATGGTCTACTGACATCCAGCAGTTGCCATGTCAGAGTCAGTCTTGTATCCCTTTCCAACATAACAGCTAAGAGAAAACTTTGGTCTTAATACTTTCACTTCAGATACAGAAACTTACATGCCCTTCTTTGTTCCTCAACCATTCTCCATTGTTCCACATTCAGTATCCCTGTCCTTTCTGGACAGCAAGAAAATATCCCAATTTAGTCTAAGAACTACTGGATTTCTCAGCCCGTTTTCACTGCACAGTGCTGCCAATTGCCACTCCTTAACTTACATGGCTGAAGAGCTTTTCTTATTTGTTCCTAGTTCTTCAGCAAAGTCCAAATCAGACACAGGATGAAAAACTCTAGGAGCCATGCTACGGGCAGAGCTCATTGTATACACCGGGCAGAGCTCATCCTATACACCGTTGCTTACCATCCTCCTCCACCCTTTTAGCACATTCCTTGTAAGGGAAGTCTTGGCTGTTAATATCTTTGCTTAGTTAGTTACTCAACTAACTGAGACTAGTGCAAAGGCAGGATAGCAATCTGTATTCTAAAAGTGCGGGGTCGAAATGTTAGGATGATGAACTTTTAATTAATTTTCTACCTTGCAAATCAGTTGCACCCCAGAGTTCAAAGACAGTAGCGTGTGTCCATGGTAATGCACTGGGAATTCACCCAGAAACAAGAAGGAATCAGAACGTGAGAAATCAAAGGCAAGAAAAACACATTGGGAAAGAAATCAGAGGTCAAGCATAAATTTTTTTATACCTTGCTCACCCATCCTCATTTAACGTCATTCACTCCTTATCCATCACTGCTCTTGTAACAATGCTGCCAGCCCTGGAAACAATGCACCCCAGCCTATAATCAGCAAAGGAGCCCCTCTTCGGAAAGCTGCTCCCCCCTCCTCCTCCCCAGGCAGTGCCAGCCCCTTCCACCCTGAGTGCAGGAACGTGGGCTTGGAAAAGCAATCTGGATCTCTGGAGGACAGCAGGGGAGCACTGCTGCTTTGCCAGGATTAGCTGCCAAGTTTTAAACAGCATGAATGAAGTTTATTCACCCACTACCTGCCTCAGCAATAGAAATACGATCCTAGAGTCTTAACATCAGAGATGCAATTCTCTGCCAGCTAATGAGAGACAGGAAGACATATTATAAATATTTTCCTAAAACATACATGATTTAAAAGCTATCCTTTCTAGCACTTCAGATAGGCAGCACATGCTCTGCTGCAGAAAAGCAGAGCATATGCGTTGCTCTAACACATTTTGCTCATCCTTCCAATAACCTTGTTCACTGTTAACTGTCATCCCTCAGCATCTGCAAGGACATTTCACTGACGGGTTTCTCAATGGACAGTTGAAAAACAAAAAAACAAAAACCAAACACAGGTACCCAGTCAAACGGCACATTCTTAAGTGCTTTCAAAATGCCTATACGCTTATAAAGGTATTCTGTATTCTTAAGAAGCAAGAAGATGAAGGAGAAGCAGTGAAAATGCCTGCAATTGTTCTGAAAAACAACTATGTTTTTAACACAAATGTAAGTCACTTTATTTCTAAAAAGCTTTTTTTTTTAAAAAATTACTATGGTCTTCTAGCGGCACTCTCAGTTTGAAAAGGTAAATAAAACCAAGTCTTCAGCCCGGAGGCACAGTTTGTGGTGTTAATTCCACACAAAACAAACAGCAAAAAACTGTGAACTCACTTGCAGATTCTCTTCCAGACTAAGAAATGCTATTCTGCGCTGAGAAATGGAGCACTACATTTGAGCATGGAACTGCCACATTATTGCACTGATACAAAGATTAAATTCCTCTATCATACAGTTCATGACCCATTCCTTAAAGCTGGGTAGCTGTAACTACCATGCCTCTGCAGGCAGAAAAAGTGCTAAAGGGTATTCTCCAGCTGTTCAGTTTTTACAGTTTGTTATACACTCAGCGACCACTTTAGGATAGCTCTCTTCTAAGGCTTGTTCAACTTCCCTCTGTTCTTCTGGGTACCTTTTATTATTTTCTTTCTGGCAAGAATGCTATTAAAATAGTGAAGTTCCCTGCCCCAGAACCTTCCCTTGACAGGTATTCAGGACTCCTACTACTTTTTTCAGCCTTTCCTAACTGAACTAGTCCTAACGTAGGTCAGAATTCTGCTGCCTGCAGGATATGTTTGGCATTTATCTCCATAACAGACTGCATCAGTTTGTGTATTGTTTTGAAGACTGCAGTGTCCATTTTATCTGGACTACATTTATAAAGATGAGATTTCAAGATTCAGCAGCACTTGGGTAGTACAACTGCTAAAAATATAATTCAGCTTCCTAGGCAGTGCAACTTAGTCTGACTAAGATCTTTATCTAGGAGGTTATTCACTAGCAATATCCTTATCAGCCGTGGTACGTTGTATTGCTTACACGGGGAGCAAATACTTCCCTAGCTTTACCAATTCCAATTCAAAGACACCAACTGCAAGATAAAGACTGAAAATAATTTGTATTTGATTGGCAAAAATTCTCTTTGCAATAGCACTGAATTAGAGGTACGTTACTGTCTGCTAACTCCTCCTAACACAAACACAATGAGAGATGGAAATACTGTTTGCAGAGACTTCTTAAATATATTTGAGAATACTAGTATCTACACCATTAGTCCTGACCCACAGCATCTCAACACATTTTAGATTTGGGTCCTCACAGGGCCACAACAATACATGTCAGTGCTGGCATAAGCATTTTGAAAATCCTACCTAGACCCAGAAATAAGTATGAGTGTTGACCCCTCCTCATACAGGTGGCAGAGAACATTCTCAAGGAAAGGTGTGAACCTGCAGCTTGTGAATTACATAAAAAGGATATATAAAAATTAATTAATAAAATGCAGCCTGTTGTAGATGTGAAATACATAGATAAGCTTAAGATTGACACACTGGTGTCCATACCCTCACTGGAAAAAATGTTAGGGAACCTGTAAATTAAAAAAAAAAAAAAAAAAAAAAAAAGTTTAAAGTCTCTAATCTAAGGTAACAAATTAGAATTCTAACACCAAGGTAGCAAGTGTTTGATAGTGTTTTGACCTATGCACGACAATGGCACAGCAGGGAAAACAGTGGAAGGAGATAACATTATGTGAAAATAAAATCACCAAATATGACAAGATTAGTCTAAGCAGAGCTGACCAAATGCATGGGGTCAGAAAACACACAATTCTATCACATAATTCAAAAGCCCTATACAATCATACTTTAAAACAGCTTAAAGTTTAACAAGTTTAAAGCCCAGGGGGAAAAAAAAAAATCTCCAAAAAATTACTTTACATACGTAAACATTATGCTTTCCAAACTAGCTTTTTTCTAATTATAGCAGATGCTCCACGGCCTTCATCAGATGGAAGTAACTCCTTCCAAAGTAGAGTAATTTTCCAAAGTCCATCCTTCCTCTAAGCATAAGGCAGAAAAACATTCATCAAACCCAGTGCACACCGTTTCACTTAAAGGGTACAACCACATGAGTAACCTGAGAGGAAGAAGACTACAAAGCTGTAGACTCAATCACACACACAATGGCTCCAGCTACAGCTTGCATACGTGTTGATCAATGACTTCAGACCACTAAATGTCACTGAAAAAAAATACTCAGTAGAGAAATAGATTTGGAAACTGTAAGAACAATTAAAGGGCAAGAATACAAAGCTCTCATTTGTGCCAGTAACTAAATATGGATGCTGACGGGACCAAGGTCTCTGCTACTAGCACAAAAATGATTCTTCCCCAACGTAGCCCTGGACCATCAAAGCTGCACCTTGAGACAATATGGGCACAACCACAACACTCCTCTACAGAACATGCTGTTAGTGCACAAGTTCATTTAAACCCATCCAGCCCCTGAACACTTTATATTATTCCACACCCCTTTCAAAAAGGACAGGAAAGGAGCAAAGAAAAACAGATTTTCTATACGCAGAAACCCATTCCTTCTCCCCTCCTTCGTATCATGGGATATCACCTGTCAGAAGCCCTAGGACTATTTGGGCCTTTTTAGCAATCTTCCCTTTGGTTTTGATGATTCCAAGCAAGATTGCTCAGCAGCAAGGAGGGATCAGCACAGACTTGAACAAGGATGAGGACACATCTGTCTCAGTTACAGAGCATTAACAATGATGCTGCTGTGACACACAACTACATGCCAAGTTCCCTTCTCTGTACGCGAAGAGGCTCACTCATTTGCAAAAGAGGTGTCAGTGCAGTCAGAGTTACTGCTACAAAACCCCATTTTACATTCCCCCATAGCTGTTTCCAGAGATGTGAGCTCAAGTAACCAAGTAAATACTAGGGAAAAAAAAATGCGGTGGCTTCAAGATGACATTATACTTTGCAACTGGGGAAGCAGCAGAGGAAGAGTGAGTATGTGACATGCTAACGTCCCAGTTCATAGATGCCAACTTAGTGCACAGTAGCTTGCACGTTTCATTTAGGTGGTCATAGTGCAATAGTTTATCCATGGAAAAGCCTGCAAAGTAGAAGCAGCTGTTAAGTGCAAGGACATGTCAATAACAGCCACCACGCCAGTAAAACTCATCTTAAACCAGCAACAATAAAGAAATTACAGAAATGGCAACTCTTGCTTTACAAAGCCAAAAAACTGTCAAGTTGTTTTTGGCTTTTTTTTAATTTGACTTGCAATTTCATCTTAGTATTGGATAATGTCATTAACTTCCGTGGTTCGCAGTGAGAAGGAGCAAAATGGCTCTCTTCTTTCTGTCTACTGTGCTTTTAACTGAAATGTCAGTACTGGGTAATTTGGAATGGGAACGGGCATACTTCAAAGTACAGTCTTGAGGACTTTATTTCAAAGGAAGATCTACTCACAGCCTTGAAGAAGCATACCAGCTTTCAAATTACAACACGCTTTCTGTTGACTATAAACTTCAGATTGCGATGATGTTCCTGTTTGGGCCACAACCTTGGTACTATGTACTGTTCACTCCTAAATGATAAGTTTAGAGCTGGTTCTTTAATCTTAATAAGTGGATTTCCTGATATAATTTCTATCTAGGTTGTGCAAACATCCCAAAATGTTTCCGTAAGTTACTAAATCTAAATTTAAATTAAGATGTGAATTCTACACGAAAAGTAAAGCCTCAAAAAAACCCTAAACACCTGGGGGAATTTCACACCCCTCCCCCACCCCCCCCCCCCCCCAAAAAAAAAAAAAACAAAGTTGCAGAGCTGGTTAAAAATCTCATGCATGTACCACATACTGCTTGTATTTTGTTTCTTTCATTTTCTGTAACTCTTTTGGATTAGCAATAGTACTGCATAACAAAGATGGAACAGAGGGAAATTTAGTAAAGCACCTTAGACCATTAGGACCAGCTTTCTACTACAGCTCTACCAAAACCAAGAAAAAACTAAACTGGATAAATCCTTCCTATAGACAGAAGCATTAAGTATTTCCATACTTCATAAATTTTTCTGTCTCACAAGGATATTATAGGGGATGTAGGGAGAAGGAAAACTACCTTTGTTAACAACAATCTGAAGGAGGGAACTAAAGAAAAATGAAGTCACAATCACCCATCCCTAGCTGCAAGCACTGAAATTGCACTCTAGCAGCCACACAGTTCAGACAATGACTTCACATCAGCATGAGCAGGATGCCTGTGAACACCAGATTCCTGAAGATACCACACTTTCCAAACAGGCCTTCCCTTAAAATTAACTGTGAAAAAGTGATGTTTAGATGCCACAGGCAGATTCTTTTTTTCTTCTGGAAAAAGTAGTATCAAGATCCTTCCCTACTTTAGTATGTTAGTACTAAGTTCTGTTTACTGGCATATTTTTGAAACTCTCACTGCTATATTACTAAGTTATAGGTCTCTATTTCCCTGCTGAATTTCCACAGCAAGAGAAACCTTGCTCTTTGAGCAAACTATTTACATCAAATAGACAATCAAGCACTTTCCTCCTGTGGTTGCTTCCCAGCACTATTCAGCTATGTAGGCAGTGACATAATTGATTTTGCTTGCCGAACTAGAAAAGGCTGTACCAACAAAGAAGTGCATCTATAGCAGGAATGTCTAAATCCACAAACCTTTTCCACTGTTGGCCATGCATTAAAACAAATTATCATCACTGAAAGACAGAAGTTTCAACAAAGTAAAATCATTCAAATTAATACACGAAAAATCTGCTACTTCAATAATGGAGTTCCACATAAACCCTCGAGAACTCTAGGAGGAGATCATCATGTAACACAAAGCGTACAGAACTTCGCCACAAAAACTCAGCACAGCAGAGCAGGATACAGAAATCCGCCTGAACTATCAGCATCCACACAGAAAAGTTCTAGGAAAAAAACCCCATAGCTTTGCTGTTCTAGTTGGCCATGACAAGGTTTCTCTGGGATGGAACATCAGCAATAAGGTGTCCATGAGAGATCCACAACAGAGCTGAGAGGAAAAAGCAGAAGAGAAACATGGCAGAGAAAGGAGGAAAAGAGAAGTCTACCGCAAAACCTAGTCTGAGGAAACACTTTCATGCGACATATACACTTCCTCCTGTGGCACAATCAAGGCAAAGATTGAAACGACAACAAGGCCTTTCTAAGACACCAAAACTAGTGAATTTAAAGCGGCAGAAAACCCCACATCTCTGTTTTTGAAAGGACATATATAGTGCCAGCTCCGAGATAGCCCACCTCCTGGGCTGCAGGCACCCTAGAAGGCCTGGAGTCAGAGATGGTGTGTCTGCCTAGCTGCTGAGGCAAAGAAAGCTGAGACAAGGTTAAAAACTTTGCAAGGTTAAAACCATAGCTGACCCATCAAGTATCCTTTTTAAGATGCCTGCCCGAGTTTAGTCAGAGTTTCATGCAAGTCAAACCATCCGAGTGGAACAATTCATTTTAATAAATTTGCAAATTCCAGCTAAAACTTTTTTCCATAATTTCTGCTCAGCTCCCACTGAGGGCCTAACCTCAAGATTTCAGTTCCTGTTTAAACCACAAACCACGACTATAACCTGTTCTTTCTCTAGCGTGTCTGAGAGACCCTTCCGTATCCTCCTGATGGGGGCCATGACAGCCCCGACCAAAGCGGACCTCAGGTCTGGTCCACTCCGGGCACGCCTGAGATCCCAGAGACAGTGGGAGAGGATTCACGATAACTGCATTTTGCTCAAATTATGTTTCACTGCATCTGTCTCTCCTAGAACGTAAGTGTCCATAGTGAGGCTCAAACAAGGAGCTAAGACACAGTATAGCTGGACTACCCCCAAGCTGCAGAAACTAGAAAGGAAATCAAGTGGTTCCTCCCACAAGTAAGTATTTAAGCAGAATCTTCGTAACATAAAACCACTCCGGTGACTGCAAATCCAAAAGGGACCCAAGAGTAAAACAGAGGGAAAGAAATTTTGTTGTGTGAGGAGGAACTTCTGCTATGGTTAAAAAGAATACATACTGGAGTGATCTGAAGCTGACTATAAATATTTGAGAACATCAAAGCCAGTCCTGTTAAATTAAAAATGCTGTCACACAGATAGGAACTAGCCTCTAGCACTGCCAGCTTCAACATGTGAGCCTCTGATCTGAGAGGCAGAGGCTCAGCTCTTCAAGAAATTTTATTCACCATAAGAAGGAAGAAAAAAGCAAACCAGCAGTTGAGTTTAATAAGGATATTAAATACCTTATGAGTGAGCTAATTAGAGCTTAACTCTTTCAGGACACTTAAGCCCTTTTACTGACAAGGATAGTAGTTTCTTCCCATGCTATTTCCACAGCTGGGATGTCTTCAGGCTCCAGGAACATTCCTATCCAAGCCACTGAAACAAATGCTTACACAGTCTTCAGAAACAGAGAAGATTTTGTTGGTTTCATATTAGTGTAACTTCAATTTAATCATCCTACATACATCGCACATAAAAACATGTGCATACATTTTGGCTGACTATTTTTGTTTAATACTAAATGTGTCCCGAGAGATTTCACATCTCCTTCATCTTCGCATAGTTGCCTGAAGGTAACAAGAAGCGTAGACAAATGGAGACCAGATCACTCTGTTTGATTTCTGTTATTTGAGGAGATTCACAGAATCACAGAATCATAGAATGCTTTGGGTTGGAATGGACCTTTAGAGGTCATCTAGCCCAAGCCCCATGCAGTGAGCAGGGACATCTTCAACTAGACCAGGTTGCTCAGAGCCCCGTCCAATCTGACCTTGAATGTTTCCAGGGATGGGGTGTCCACTACCTCTCCAGACAACCTGTTCCAGTGTTTCATCACCCTCATGGTAAAAAATTTCTTCCCTATATCCAGTCTAAATCTACCCTCGCTTAGTTTAAAACCATTACTCCTTGTCCTGCCACAACAGGCCTTGCTAAAAAACTTGTCTCCATCTTTCTTATAGGCCCCCTTTAAGTTCTGGAAAGCCGCAAGCAGGTCTCCACACAGCCTCCTCTTCTCCAGGCTGAACAGCCCCAACTCTCTCAGCCTGTCCTCGTAGGAAAGGTGTTCCAGCCCTCTGATCATCTTTGTGGCTCCTCTGGACCCGCTCCAACAGCTCCATGTGTTTCCTGTGCTGAGGGCTCCAGAGCTGGACAAAGGAGTCCCAGAGGGGTCTAACCAGAGCTCATTCAGCTCCTGGTAGCAACTGAATATACACAAAATACTCATGGATGAGAAATTTAGCCCAATCTGCAACTACAACCCTGTTATTTCACTACAGATAAAATCTCTGTAAATTCCCATTATTAGCACCTACAAAGATTATCACTGAAAGTTACAAATGTGGTGGAGGAGGAAGAACTCCGGCACCGCAGATTTCTCAAGTAAAACAGCAAAAAAACTAAGTAAGATCACACCCTGGGAGTTCTTTTGCATTAACTATTCCACAACGTCTTTTCCTCAGACACAGTTTGGGATGCAAAAGATAGTATCTTTTAAACAGGCAAAATACTGTCAGACAGCAGACTGGGGATACCTTGCCTCTGAGCAAAAAGGGGTCCCCAGACCTTGGCTCCTATTAAATACTGAACTCAGCAGCATCTCCTGGCTCGGTTTCATGTCTTCATTTCTCACTCAGCCTTACTACACACCATTCAGGACATCTGCCAGCTTGGCATCCAGACCATAGAGCGTTCATCTCCCCTTTATACTCACAGCATTTAAGACAGTATCTGCTCTAAAGGGCTTCTAACTAAATACAAAACAAGCATGAGAAAGTACGCTGGACCCTTGCAAAATACAATGCTGCAATGGAAATCAGTACATTTTCCTGTTATAGCATACACACCGTTTAGACACTGCCTCAGGAGAAATCCACTTCTGCCCAAGTAAAGGGCAGCAACTGCTACACTGCATATCCTAACCTCTATCCCTATCTACAAAGCCAGCAAGGACAGGTCAAACTTCATTGCAGCAAGAACAGACAGCATTAGTGTGCACACCTGGCATGCCATATATGTAATATTGATGTTTAATCTACCAGATACTGACATTATTATTGTTGTTGTTGTTGTTAAGGTAAAACCTATCAAGGCTCAATTGCAAGTGCCACCGTTTAGCCAGGCCCAGACAGAAAGTGAAGTCTATGTATCTTCAAGGGCAGGCTCTGAAGGGGGGGGGGGGGGAGGAATCACAGCCTTTAAAATATATTTTTATTCATGAGCTAGAGAGTTTCAGAACTGTCCCATCAGTGTATAAAAATGAACAGAATGCGTTCTACAATTCCAAGTCAGTCCTTCAAATCCACTTTTCTTAATCTGCCATCAAAGTGGACTGTTTCAGGCTGGAAACTTTCAGTTCCAAAGGTGAACTCAACGAAAAGCTTGGTTAGAGCCTCTTCTGCTTGGGCAGGAGGGGACTGAATGGATAAAGAGAGAAATGGAGGAGAATGATTTTTTCCCACCCACACTTAATACATTTTCTATTGTATTTTTTTTAAAGCAGGCAAGCATCATAAGCCTCAAAGTAGGAAAACAGATCTTGGCACAAACCAGGGTCTTTCCTCAATTAAAAGCAATCTTTCAAACACTACAATCAGAAGCATTTGAAAGTTGCTTAGCAAGCACATGCAATAAATTCACAGTAGGAGGCATGTACTTGCAACATGCATGCCTGTACAGCTAATTAAACAGTTGTACTCCAGCCATGACTGCAGACTCTGAAGTATGCCCCTTAGTTCTCTGTCAGGCCATTCACCTCCTCCCCGATTCCTCAGTTTGCTTTACTACTGAAAATGATGCAAAATAATAAAATGGCTTAAACTCAAGAAAACCAACAGAAAACCTAAGCTGGCCAGCAGCTTTAGAAAGCAACTAAAATCTTACATTAATGCACAGAGTAACATGTGTCTGGGAAGCCTAGAAAGTCTGCACATACTAAGCTACATATTTAAGGGTGTACTTGTGTCTGGAACTTAACAGGCACCTAATCAACTCTTGTAAACTGGCTTTTCATCTTAAAGCCAAGTGCAAGAACAAAAGTCTTTTAAAGCAGCATGAAAATGAAATTTGAAAAAAATGAATGAAAGCAATTCATCACCATGAAAAGGACACCCTAAGCCACTAGAACCCTATTTTCCTGAGCACTACTACTCAATCCTAACATAAGCACAGCTCCACCAATGGGATAAATGCAGTAAAGTGCAATTTTCAGCAGTCTCTTCTGGCTAGCCGCAAGATCACACTCCCCTGGTCACCTCTGGTTCAAGTGTCAAGCAGTCAAGAAAAATGCAGAAAAAAAATATTTATTTTACATGGATCTTCTGTTGCTGCTGTAACAATTTAAAAACATGTCTTTGTTTTTAAACAATCTCTTTTTCCTTTGCCAATCTTCTTTAATGTGAAGGGCTTTCCCTTCAAGCCAGGAAACATGAGAAATAAGGCCAAGCATTCAGCTTGCATTCATTCTGTTTCATATGTAGGCACCACAAGCTCTGGTCTGACCACATTTGACTACTGAAGTGCAGATGCCCAAAAGAAGAGATAGTATGCACCAGTTAATACTCAACACTTTCTAAATTGAGCAATTCTAATGTACTAAGTGTATTAATGCAAATACATGTACCACTTACATAACTGGGTAAAACATACAGCAGATTACTGCCTCCAGACCTTACCTTTCCTTAACCAGCAAGATGCTGGCCTCTTGAAAGCATTCACACTTTGAAAAACTATGTTTATGAAAGTTATTTTGGTCCAGAAGGGCCCCACTTTGAAATTCCAAAACAAGGACTAGAAGACTGTAATAAAAAAAGGGAGCATTTTTAAATACACGCTCCACCACAAGATGGTATAAACTGGAAGAAAATTACTACGTATGCTAATCAATGGTTTTATACAATCGCTCAAGACTTTCCTATAAGATCTGCTTGCAGCAAAGCTGCCTGCATTTCTTTCTCACCAAGTTATGCCACACCAAATCATGACATCTACATGCTTCACCCGGAGTCATTTCAGAAGCTCCACACTACGCAAAGCGATGAAACGAAGTTACCGTCTCCCATAATCACATCCACCAGTGGAGTGCTAAGGGGGACCAAGTGCTAATTCTATCCATGGGGCACAGCTGGCCACAAATGCTGGTAACATTATGAAGCAGGATGTAAGTATATGTAAACCTATCTATAGCCACATAGATCCAGTCTCAACATAAATATACATAAACGAAAAAAAGTTCATAGGATCACAGAATGCTTTGGGTTAGAAGGGACCTTTACAGGCCATCCAGCCCAAGCCTCGCGCAGTGAGCAGGGACATCTTCAACTAGACCAGGTTGCTCAGAGCCCCGTTCAACCTGACCTTGAATGTTTCCAGGGATGGGGTGTCCACTACCTCTCCAGACAACCTGTTCCATCACCCTCATGGTAAAAAATTTCTTCCCTATATCCAGTCTAAATCTACCCTCGCTTAGTTTAAAACCATTACTCCTTGTCCTGCCACAACAGGCCTTGCTAAAAAACTTGTCCCCATCTTTCTTATAGGCCCCCTTTAAGTTCTGGAAAGCCGCAAGCAGGTCTCCACACAGCCTCCTCTTCTCCAGGCTGAACAGCCCCAACTCTCTCAGCCTGTCCTCGTAGGAAAGGTGTTCCAGCCCTCTGATCATCTTTGTGGCTCCTCTGGACCCGCTCCAACAGCTCCATGTGTTTCCTGTGCTGAGGGCTCCAGAGCTGGACACAGGACTCCCAGGAGCATCTCACCAGAGCTGGGCAGAGGGGCAGAATCCCCTCCCTCAACCTGCTGTCCATGCTGCTGGGGATGCAGCCCAGGATGCGATTGGCTTTCTGGTCTGTGAGCACACATTGCCAGGTCATGTCCAGCTTTTCATCCACCAGTACCCACAAGTCTTTCTCCTCAGGGCTGCTCTCGGTCCCTTCATCCCCCAGCCTGTACTGATACCAGGGATCGTCCTGACCCAGGTGCAGGACCTTGCACTTGGCTTTGTTGAACCCCATGAGGTTCACACAGGCCTACTTCTGGAGCTTGTCCAGGTCTCTCTGGATGACATCCCATTCTTCTGGTGTGTCAGCTGCACCACTCAGCTTGGTGTCATCAGCAAACTTGCTGAGGGTGCACTCGATCCCACCATCTATGTCACTGATGAAGGTATGAAACCGTACTGGTCCCAGTACGGACCCCTGAGGCACACCACTCATCACTGATCTCCATTTGGACATCAAGCTGTTGACCATCACCCTCTGGATGTGACCATCCAGCCAATTGCTTATGCACCAAACAGTCCACCCATCAAATCCATATCCCTCCAAATTAGAGAGAAGGATGTTGTAGGGGACCGTCTCAAAGGCTTTACAGAAGTCCAGATAGATGACATCCGTTGCTTTTCCCTTGTCTACTGATGCAGCCACTCCATCATAGCAGGCCACTAGGTTGGTCAGGCAGGACTTGCCATTGGTGAAGCCATGCTCACTGTCTCGAATCACCTCCCTGTCCTCCATGTGCTTCAGCATAGCTTCTAGGAAGATCTGTTCCATGATCTTCCTGGACACAGAGGTGAGTCTGACTAGTCAGTAGTTCCCAGGGTCCTCCTTTCTACCCTTTTTAAAAATGGGTGCAATGTTTCCCTTTTTCCAGTCCAGGGACTTTACCTGACTGCCATCACATTTCAAATATTATGGAGAGTGGCTCGGCAACGACATCAGCCAATTTCCCTCAGGACTCTGGGATGCATCTCATCAGGCCCCATAGATTTATGTATGTTCAGGTTTCTCAGGTGGTCACGAGCCTGATCTTACCTTACAATATGAGGGGCTTTACCCCCCTGGTCCCCATCTAGTGGTCCATCGACTCGGGATGGGTGAGGAGAGAGGCTGCCAGTGAAGACAACAGAAAAAAAGTTGCTGAGTACCTCAGCCTTCTCCTCATCTGTTTATACTAGGTCACCATTCTTGCTCATCGGGGGGGTACGCTTTCTTTAACCCTCCTTTTCTGGTTGACATACCTGTAGCAGCCCTTCTTGTTACTCTTTGCATCCCTTGTCAAATTCAGTTCCAGCCATGCCTTGGTCTTCCTGACCCCATCCCTACACAACCAGGCAGTGTCCCTATACTCTTCCCAGTATACCCGCCCTGCTTCCATGGCCTGTGCAGTTCCCTCTTGCTCTTTAGTTTGACCAGCATGTCTCAACTCAGCCATGCCAGCCTCTTCCCTCTCTTCTCCAAATGGCTCCATGTTTAACAATTTTTGAGTGCCACTCCTCTGGGTTTTTTTCCTAGTTCCACCTCCTGAACGAGCAATATGAGTACATGGAAAAGGAAGTGATCGGCATCCTGCCAGCAAGGGCAAGGTTTTCAACAGTACAGACCTTAAACATCTGTGCAGAGGTTTAACTAAAATTATGGACTCTGTGGAAAATTTACCCAAACTCCCACAAACTACTTTTTCCCCACTTGATTACCTATCTTTATTTGGAACCGAACAGAAATTGCACTGGTTGGCCTGAGTACAAGACCCAGTGCTGTAACCTTTCTCCTGCTGTTTACTTTCTTAACCTACTTTACTCTTATTCCTCTGAATAGGTTACATTAGCGTTTTTTGCTCTTTCAATGCCAAGCCATATTTAGACATCTTCTACCTCATTTTCTTATACTGTGCCTTCCACCTTCTCCTCAAGGGACTGTCTCAGTGTTGCATACTGACAAGGCTCTGGTACAAGGATTCTGGTATTGCTGCAACTGTGTGCAAACATCACAGACACTGGAGCTTCCTCCAAAACCAGTAACTCATCACTGAATTTAGTACCTTATCTTCTGAACAGCCCTCTCCCCTATAGTAATGCCTAGAAACACTTATTTATTATTGCCTCAGACTCATTTAGAAACTGTTTGCACAGGTGCCCTTACCTCTGCATTAATACATTATTATGTATAGTCTAAAGCTTGAAAGTCCAAAGTTTTAAACTAGGTAAATATGATTTAGTAGCTCTTAAAATTCCATTATAATTTTGCGTTTATATTAACTATTTTCATAAAGGGTTTATTTTTCCAGAAAATATGAAAGAAGACATGAAACTGTCCAACGGAAGGAGAGAGAAGGATGTTCTCACAGAAGGTTTAAGGAGCCAAGTGCCCCTTCTCACCACAATCTCTGACCCCCTCCTCATCAGTTCTCTTACAGCGTTGCAGCATACCTTAACAGGATCGCACAAGTACAGGTTTGTCAAAGCAGAGCCCTACAGCTGCAAGTATACATCACAGAACAGCCAGTAGTTAGCACAGAAGGAGTTACCAAGTCCTTTCAGCACCATTCTAAGAGACATCTTGGATACTGCAATACAGAAGAATTCATAAAAAATAAGGATCCTTATTTACGATACTGCATTTGGAAGCCAATGAGAACAGGCAACTTCTTGTTAACTAAAGCAGCAATGATGTTACCGGCCTGGAGCTCACAGTGTGAAGATAGTGCCCAGCGTCAAGACAAAACAGTACAAGAGGATGAACAACCTATGCAAAACACTTTCATGGGCTGTCTTCAACTCCCCCTGTGTACAATCCCACACTACAGTACACGATGGAATAAAGCATGACTGAAACTTTAAAAAAACAGAGAGGAGGAACAGAGTGAGGGATGGAAACTGGGAAACAGCTAGATTAATCTAAGATCAAGCCCAGGACAGTAACTCTGCTGCAAGCAAGCTGCTTGTGCATTACACACCCTACAGAGGCTGTTCAGGTACAATAACTGTGCAAGTCTTTACCTCAACAGTCTCTTATTTTAAATGTGAATTATGCTTCTTTTATCATCTTGGCCTTCTCCTGTAGAGGACCCAGACCTGCAGTCATCTGTTGCACTCCCATGAAAAACACCTTACTTTCACAGCACAAAAAAACAACTGACAGCAACAGAGGACCCCAGCCCTGAAAGAAGCCAGGCAACGCTGGACGTGGGCGGTTTTCACTCTTCTGTCAGAAAGTACTGAAGAGTAAGCACCGATTAAGCTCAGATCAGGCACAGCACACCACAGAAACTATAGAAGAGGAGCCTGCTGTCCACAAGACTAAACCTGCATTTTTCATCTTTTTTTCAGTTATCAACTCTCTTCCATAGCAGAGAGGATTGACAAGCCCTGCCAATTCACGGAACAAATGGAAACCTTCGGTTCAGGTTTCAAAACCGGGACACATGCTCTAAAGAACCAAGATTTTGGAAATTGCACAACCAAAACTTGTAAAATATTTTGCTATTCCATGCATAAGTCAAGGCTGTAGTGTAGATGAGTCTTGTTCCGACCAGCTGGATAGTCAAGTCTTAATACAATGATAACCAGACAACAAAAGATAAACTGAAGCTTAGATTAGACAAGGTTTCTGATCCACAAAGCAGCAAAACCATAAGTATTGAAATCACTCAGTGCTGACCACATAACAACAGACACACACCTGATGCTGTTATAACCAAAAAGGAGTCATCACTGACTTGCCGTTATTTAAATAAATAAATAAAATTTAAAACCGTAAATAGGCACTGTGAAAGCTCAGAATTTTTGTTTGTTTGTTAAGACAGTAGCAATTAAGTCTCTCCCATTCATGACTCAGCCTTGTTATCTGTTTAACACAAACTCCTTAACTTTCGGCAGGCCTTCAAAATGGTGATGGGACTCACAGTCCTGTCTGATACAAGTTCAGATGAGAGGCTCAAGCAGGACAGTGCTTAGATTCAACACCTGAAGATGGACATCTCAAAGATGACTATTCTTACTTGCCTCACAACATTTGCCAATTGTGAGCATCTGTTCATAACAGCAAAGGCTGAAGATCAGAGAGGACAAAGTCTATAACTTAGTCCCACTTCTTATACAAGACAGAACAGGTATGTTCCAGGTCTCCTGTCTTTGTACCACAACAGAGAAACATAGTAAATGCTGAACAGCCCTCCTCCTCATCCCGTTTGCAGTATCAGCAGGGTGTCAGCTCTTTGTTTTCCACCAGAACGAACGTGCTCAATGACAGCTCAACTCCAAGATACTTCACTCCAAGGACACGATGACAAAGCAAACCTGGAGCCCGAAACACTAGTACTAGGAACTCACTTTCTCCAGAGAAATGTATCATCCCTGATGTCCTCAGGATCATTACTGTAAGCAGCAGCTTTACAGCCAAGGCATGGAAACTAACAACAACCCAGTCGCAGGTGTCTTCATATTCTAAGAAGATAACTAGCAAAGAAAACATCCAACAAGATAGTGACTCCAAGCCACAAATAATTCCACTTCCTCAATTTGAACAGCCCTCAGCCACTCAACTTCAGCAAGAAGAAACTTAGCCTGCCTGTTCACAAAACAACCCCAAAAATACACATTTTTGTTCCATTCTGCAAAGGACACAAGCATTCCCCTGACTCAGCCTCCTCTGATCACTGCCAGGCATCTATATATCTGCACAGTTATTTCAAGTCACTGCTTTCAACGCCATTAAAAACTCTGCCAATGCTTCAGAGTGCAAAGACTACCTGACAGAAGTTTACAGTCTTTAGCAACTTATGTGTTTTGAGAAAATGGAGGAAAGGTTCAAAGCTATTCAAGTAAATCAGGGGTGGGACGGAGACAGAAGGAAGGAACACACAGGCACATGGTCTTGCACACCAGTTCTAAGCCTCTCCATCTTCTGCAAGAGAAAGAAGATGAGTAACATCATCTCTACAATGAACTGCCATGCAAAAAGTTGGGAAGCGTCCCACTTCCGTTTTCTTCCTGGAGCTTAAAGCACTAGGTTATGCTTGTTGTCCCCAAACTGTCACCTTTTGAGCACAAAAAATATATGCAACTGGAGATTATAATGTAATCTACACATCACTCCAGTACAGTGGCTACATAAAGTTCATTATTCCCCTGCTAAGGCTTCCAAGCAGAAAAAAAAACAACCAAAACCCCAACTTCTATTGCACATGAAAAAGCAGGCATAATATTCCTAAATCTCTCCTCCTTGCTGCTTCTCTTCAAAACTGTATATATTGTTAACCCACCTACATTACTGTATTCAGCAGTGTATCTAAGTCAGGAGTAGCAAAAAGAAAGGCCGAGAGAAAATTGACAATAATGAATCTGTATCATTTGAAGTTTTTGACATGTCAGAGTTTTTAATGCAATCCAAAACAAACGTTAAATTTGATCCTCTTTTCCCAGCAGCTCACCTGAGCAGTACGATCACCACCGCAGCTTTATAAGAAACACAGCACTTGATGCTCCACACCTTAGCTATCAAGCAGAATAAGCAACTGGAACAGAATCTTGCCAACTGCAAGTAGAATGAAGATGCGTAATCGCACTCTGAGCAAAAAAGCCACTGCTCATCAAATCAGTGAATCTCACTGTCCTAGTGCTGTAAGTCTGTGGCCACACAGCATCTAGTTTGACACAGAACTACATCTGAGCTTTTGGCCTGAATGCTACAAGAAGTTTCATCCATAAGGAGTTCACCAGCCATCATTTACTTTAAAGCAAAATATCATTTTAGAGGTTTCAACAAAGTCTTGCTTTCACAATCACTCTCTAATCAGACGTTTTCAACTTCCAGTCTCAACCATACTAATGGCCACGATACTGCCCCAAGAAACACATAATACAGTATACCAGATACCACTGAGACGGTTAGACCTTCGAGCAGTTTAAGGACCAGCTGACACAGCAACCTAAGGATGAGTTTGCTGAATGCAAACTGTGGCCACATGAAAGAAGATACATGAACATTTCATCTCTCTGAAGAGTTATTCTGGTACACACTTGACCCTAATAAGACTTGTTCGCAGTAACATGAGAAACAATATAATAGCACACCACTACTGGATAGGAATCTGACCAATAACCACTTTAGGAGTGAATGTATAACCTATGAAAAGCTGAAAGCACATTGTTTCTTAAGGTGGTTTTTTTGTTCAGACTTTCAAGACCAATGAGTAATTGATGCTATTAACATAAACAAAAGTAAGTCTTTATGTAGTACCAAAACCACAATTGCTTTGATCCATTCTTTAATGTGTGCCTGATTTTCAAGAATTTCTAATATTTAATTTTAAAGAAAAATGCATCTTAATCTTGAAAGAGCTGTGTGCACTGACAAAGTGGTTGGGGCCCAGAAGAGCTTGTTTCACTGACTGATGTACCACTAGCTACTGTTTAACAGGTTCTTAGTGGCATTAGCTTCATGATCCTTTTCCAGATCTCACAGTGAGCTTTAAACGATGATCCAGAACAGCAGATTCACACAGTTCCATAAAGATACAGCCCAGCTGAAAAAACAAGGCAAGACAATGCTGTGAAAATCTTTATAAAGTATGGCTCTGAAAAACTCACTTTCAGGAGGAGGAGAAGGAAGCATGACACTGACAAGACATGCTACATAATATCTAAAATCTCAATACTGAAAATATGACTGATAGCATTCAGTCTAGCTGCTCTGGAACAATGTCTGCCATACTCTCTTCTCCAAAAAAAAGTGAAAAATAGCACACCCGGTGACTAAGGAAAAAAAATAGCCTGTTCATGATATATGTTCTCTAGTAAATGTACAGATGAACAAGCAAAACAGTTTTTGAGTGATAAATGACTGTAAAACATTTGCCACATAATTTAACTTTCACTGTAGTCTTTCCTATTTGGGGGGCTGGCTATTCAGGTATTAAAAGGAAGAAGATAGTTGATGTGATACATAATAAGGCCTACTACTAAACAGTCCATTTAATACATTTGTTTCAAGTTATGTAAATCTGAGTCTTTAAAACAGTACGTTTTTTCTCCACTTTCAGTTACAGTCTCAAGGAAAGTATGACCTCAGTAAACGGCCTCTATTCTGTTCTTAACACCAACACCTGACACAAAAAGAAACTTTAGTCTCTTGCCGTCCCGAAAGACACAGTGTTAAGTCTTACAGGTATTGTTTGATCACACACCAAAAGGTTAGAAGACGTCAAAGTCTGCTTCAGCCCCTACTAACACCACCATTTTTTAAAATGTCAGAAATATAAATTAATTGGTCCATCCTTCTCTTCTCTAAAATGATAAATATCAGCAGCTTGTCCTCAAAACTTTTCTGCCTGCAAGCGAACTTTTATAAGAAATCCTCCCAGCTGAAACTGTTTTGAAATAACAAGCACTTCAAAAGCAGTATTCTTTACTTTAAAAGAACCAAAAAAAAAAGTTATTTTGATAGAAACGTATTTGTGCTTGTAGAGCTTTACCAGTTGTTTTTAGAGCTTATTCACCACCAGCTAGCTTTTTTAAACTTATATATATATTTGTGTGTATGTATGCGTACATACATGGAACTCCAGCAAACAAAGTCCACAGCCATTAATGAGAAATAAGGACTGCTATTGGCAAATGCTTAACAGTCAAACTTATTAAAACACCATTTAAGTAATTTATCTTTACTTAGCCAAAGGGGAAAAAAAAAGTCAACAATTACAAGTGACTACAAAGGAATTAGATAAGCACTTCAAGAGTTTCAAACAGCGTAAAAGAATAGCTGCGTTCAGATAAATAAAAAAATTATTTCTCTGATGAGAAAGTCAAGAGCAGCTCTGTAACAAGTTTTACGCTGTGAAAGCATCGCTCAAGACCAGCCCGAGCGCAGCAGTAACAGGTAGCAGCGCGCAGCGGTCCCCACAACCCCAGAGCTGCGGCAGAACGCCCGGACCAAGGGCGAGGGCCAGCAGCAGACCGGCGCGGACCGCAGCCGGCTGCTCCCGCCGCATCTTCGCACCGGGTGCCTCCGCGAACAGCCCCACAGCACCGGCACAGCGAGGGGCCGCCCCCGCGCCGCCCCGCCCCCGCGGAGCGCGCGGCGGGTGGGGTCCCCGCCCCGCCGCGCAGGCACCGCGCCGCCCCGCGCCCGACGGCCGCCGGAGGTGCGAGGGCGCCCACGAAGAGGAGCCCCTCGGCTCCGCGCTGCTCCGCGGCTCGGCGCACTCCCGCCGCGGAGGGCGGCCGCGCCCGGTTGTCAAAAGGGGCGAGCGCGGCTCCGCCGCCCGCGGTCCGGGAGGGGGGGTGAAGCGGTCCGGGCCCGGCAAGGTGAAGCCAAGGCTCGGCGGCCGCGCCGCCGGCGCGGGGCGCACCGCGGCCTTTGTGCGCGGGCGCGCATCTGTCACCGCGGCCGCGGCGCCCCGCACCCCCAGGCCGCGCGGCGCACGTGGGGCGGCGGGCCCGGCCCGGCGCGGGCTTTGTGCCGCCAGGTGACGGGCGACTGGGCCCGCGGAGCCATCTTGGGGCAGGCGGCGCCCCCCGGTCGGTGCTCACCTGCACGATCTCGCCCTCGGCGCTCAGCGTGGCCCCCGCGCGGGAGAAGCGGCCCTGCAGCCCCGTGGTGTAGGTAGTGTAGTCGCCGCTGGGGCTGGACTCGAAGAGCACCACCTCCACGAACGCCGTCTCCTTCCCCAGCGCCGCGCCCGGCGCCGCGACCAACAGCAGACCGAGCAGCAGCAGCGGCGGCGGCACGGCCGGCCCCGCGCCAGCCCCGCAGCCCCTCATCGCGCGGCGGGGGGGAGCGGCGCCCTGCCGCCGCACATCGCTCCCGAGAGGCTCCAGCTCCGGGGCCGGGGTCCCGGGCGGGTCAGCGCCCCATAGCAGCAGCCCTCCCGCCGCGCTGCGCCCCGCTCCTCGCCGCCGCCGGCCCCGCGCTCCCCGTCCCCCACCCCGGCTCCTCTCCGCCCTGCCAAGCCGCTTCCCTTTCATCTGCTCCACGTGACGGCCACCGCGGGGTTATCCCCGCCCTCCGCGCGGCGCTGACCCGCTCCCTCCCTCCCTCGGCGCACACACGGCCCGCGGCCCCGCCAAGCCCGGCCGAGCGGAGCAGCGTTCGGCCCGTCCCGGCTCCGCGCGGGGCCCGAGGGCCGCCGGGGCCCCGAGAGCGGGCGGGAGAGACCCGCGCGGCGCTCGAGAAGGCCCGCTGGGAGGCGCCCTCCCACGCGGCCGGGCCTGCGGGGCCGGGCCGGGCCGAGCGGGCCCGGGACGCGAGCGGCGGCCCCGGCGGCCTGTGGCGCACGCCCGCGTCCGTCGCGGCCCTTCCCGCCGGTGGCGGGAGCTGTCGCCCCGCCCGGCCCGCGGCCTGGCAGCCGTCGCGGAGCGGCGGCGGCGGTCTGCGGGCCGCGGAGCTGGAGCGGACCGGGCGGGGCCGCGTCCCGGCGCTGCTGCGGTTCGCAGCCGCCAGCTGCTCCTCGCCGGCGCCGGAGAATGCCCGGGCGCGTTAGTCTTGAAGGCCCGGGCGCGATCGCCGCACGGCCGCAGCCGCGCCGGCGGTACGCGACCCCGGGCAGCCGCCGGGCAGAGTCTCCGGTTGCCTCTGGAGAGACGCTGCGCTGCTGTGGGGCGTGCACGGCGTTGCGGTGACGCTCGCCATTTCCAGCAGACTGCAGCACCCGACAGGCTCCTCGCTTGTCTGTAGGGCAGGAATGGCTGACCCGGCTCCTCGCACTCCGTGCTCTGCAGTTGCTTCTCTTGGAGGGGACTAGGTCACCCGGACTCTTTGGCTTGTCTGTTAATGCAAGTCTATGAAACCTCCATGAATGATGTGGAAAAGGTGTATGGGTAATGATTTTTATTTAAGTCTCGCACTACAAGAACTGGATGGCAGCCAATGATACAGTTTTCCTTTAAAAGTACATACAACTAAGTTGTGGAACTCATTAACACAAGATGTTACAGAGCGTGAAAGTATAAACTGGTTACAAGAGGGATTAGACAAACTGGTGCAAGATCCTTTGTTGGTTATAAAGCACAATGTTTGGAAGCACACTCCAGCTCTGGGGCGAGTCCCTAACCCACTGGCAGGAGGAATAATACCACAGTCTATGAATTGCCAGCTCTTTTCCTAAATATACTTTGTTACAACTGAAGACAAGGTAGTGGCATCCTTAGCATGACACAGTGAGCAACATCACCTTAATGAATGATTGAGGATTTCTTCAGTTGAAGAAGGGTCAAGAAGGAATCACAGGAACATACACTCTCAGCTTCTACCACAAGCCACAAAATACCCCCACAAACCTAAGACTTCAGTACAATGGATCAAAGGCTGCAAAACTACAGCATGCATAGAAAGAGAGCTGGAAGGGGCATCGCTGTGGTGCTCGCCTGGTAACAACAGACAATGCAAACTTAGATGTGGCCAACGTGCAAATTTTAGATTATGTTCCAGCAGAATTTCAGAAATGCATAGCATCTGGTGTACTAAATAGAAGCATTTTAATCCCTTAGTGTAAACTACCTCTACTTGATTTTCTTTCACCTGTGAGGCAAATGGCTGACGCTTAGACAACACAGGGTTTCCTACATCGTAATCAACATAGGAACAGCTTAAACGCTGGAGAACTCCAGGAGATTTTCTCTCTGTTGAGTCAGCTAAATCATTTCACAATCTGTAGCAAAAGCAAGAGATGTGTGCAGAGGTTGCTGTTACAATGATGAGAGAGGGTCACTGTTAACCTGGACTGTACATGTGTCATGAGGAGAAAGTCCCTTGACATTCAGCTAATTCTCTCTCTCTTCACTAACTTCAGTGGCTTAGGCAAATGATATCCAGACTTTTTAACCTGCTGTATTGTCATCCCTTCCAGAAGAGGCAACAGGAAGTAATTTCCAGTCACTGGCAGGTTTTTATGCCCTGCATGTCAGATTCTAGGTGTCGTTTTTTCACTGAGTATTTTTCTTCTTGCAAAGATCCTTATGCCACTGTAATTAAGTTTTTTCAATGTACTATTAGTAAACAGCTTATGTGATAAGTTGTTGTAAGTCAAGGCCTCCCAACTTTCCATGCTCAATGGGTAAGTCATCAGGTTATTGGCAGTAAGAAGAGTTGGAATTCCAGTGTCGGAGGACAATGTGCAGTGTGCAGATTATCACAAAAAAGGTGATGAATGAATGGTGCCCCTTACAGAATGTCTTCCAGTAGGGCACCGTTGGGCAGCTTGGAGGAACTGCCCAGCATCATGGTATTTGTCCTCCTCTGTCCCAGGCACAGTCGGAGCCTAAGGACAGCCATTGCACTAGATGTGCCAATTGATGAGCTTTTTGCTGAGTATGACTTGCCACATTTGGGAGAAGTTCATGTGTTTCTGGAGTATTTATTTTAAACAGCTCTTCTCTTGCCACTGGTTTCATTTCTATGATTTCTCCATAATCATGTCAATGTTTGTGGAGCTGTGCGGCAAACTGGATCAGGGAAGAGACCAGGGCTAAAGGCAGCCCAGGGCAGGGCAGGGACGGAGCAGAGAAGGTTATTTTTAAACTGAATCAGCAAGCTAAAATAGTGTGGAGAAGAGTAGCTTTAGGAGTGGAGATGGGACTTGGAAATCTAGGAGTTTCTTATTAAGAAACCATGACAAGAGCTCAGTGTGTGTGGAACACACAGTTTTAGTCCTACAAAAGCTGGGAAGAACCTGAGACTCCTGATTCTTAGCTGTGAAACTGAAAAGTCAAGAATGCTGTGTCCTTCCCTGCTGGTCAACAAAGTGGATGTCAATTTACTTCAGCAGTGTAGGGGCTCAGCTGTCAGGCAACTGTCTGAAGATTCATTGCATCAAACTTAAATGCCCCTCATGAGGCATCTGTGAACGCTACGTATTTTATTTTTCCTCTTTTTTTCTATTTAATCTTTAAAAATTATATAAACATCATACCTTGAGATATTATTATATTTCAAATTTGAATATGAAGAAAATAGGGATTATCCAGATTAGACAGTTCAACAGTAATCTTGTCTCCTGTCTACATGTACTGTGAAATTCTTCTGTTACATGTATGCATTTGTCCCACAGGGTCTTGCTTCACAGGAGAATCCCACTGTAGATAAAAATCAATGAAGTATAGTGAAAAAATATTATAGATAAGACCTCTACCTCTGTTGTTAATGAAATAGAATCATCAGTACTTTTTGGATATTTCCTAGGAAATGGCCTAGAAGCAGGGCCTCTCCAGGTTAGGTTGAGAATTAGGAATGCAGAAATGGTGGGTCAAATAAATCTGGAAAATAACTGGTGAAAAATACGGGAAGGGGGGTCTATATAACAAGTGGAAAGCATCCTACCCCTAAAATAAAAGTTGCTGAAGATCTTATCCACCCCACTAAACTACCCATATCATGGGACTATAGACACAGCAAAATGGCCTTTGCAGTAGCCTCGTAGTCGAATACTGAGGAGTGACATGAGGCACTAGGTCTCAGGTCACAAAGTTTCCTCCACTTGGGCAGAAATCCAAGCAAGAGGTTGCAGAAAGAGAATGGACTGTCTATCATTAAAGCAATCAAGTATTTCTAATTGGCTTCTGTCCCAGCTGGCAGCATACAGTTCACAATTCAGTTATGCCATACTATTTCAGTTAAGTTTTCTTTCTTTCCCTCTGCATAACTGAGGCCCAGGGTCTGAAATACTGAAGTCTTAAGCATTTGTAAGTGCAACTGAGGACAGTAAGAGCTGTGATTTGAACATAATGAAATTATGTATAATACCAAATGGTCTGAGAAAGTACGCCCTAGGCATCTCAGAAGAGGGCAATCAACACTAGAGGGTGCTTTTGACACAAAACTTCCTACATCTCATTTGCCTTGCAAAGAAATGGGTATTATAGAACCCTCCTCTTCCCCCGCACTTGAGAGAAAACAATGTTAGCAAGGTACCCACATACTGCTGTGATGAATGTTATAGAAAAAGCCCAAAACAAAATTATTTTGTGCTGAGAGCAGAGCTGGCATATTGTGCAGTAAGTATAGCTCTGCACATCAGGCAAGAAGAAAACAACATTGAGCAGCCACTCACAACATGTCCATCAGCCATTCTCACTATTAAATGAGGCAGGAATCCAGCTTCCCTGGTCCTGCCATCCCTGTAATTGAAAATACATTTGGCTGAAGACATCTGAAAGCTGCTTTCTGTCACATCTATGCAGTCAACCACAAATACAGCACACTGGAGAATCCCTTCTACAGCCTCTTTTAGCCTCATTTCATAATGAAATTAAACATACACTGTCTGCCTGCTAGCCTTGTTGCTCTTCTGAACCTATTAGCTAATTTTAACCAAGCTTAAGGGCAGAACAGAGGTCTTAAGATAGTACATTCTTGCAAATTTTGTTAAAATCAGGGGCTCTGGACTCTGGGTACTGCAGCAGCATCCAAAAAGGACATGGGGGAAGCTAGAGCTTTTTCAGTTCTACTGTCCAAAGAACAGTCTGTTGTTAATTTTACGTTTTCTAAATAAAAGAATCCATTCTGATTGTATCCCATTTAATTAACATGAAGCTTTGCATTATAAGGGGTTACACTAGGAAAGGACACAAAAAATGTGTGTGCATGTAAATGCTTGGTACAGTAGAGTGTCCCTTACTGGAAGGGGGGCAGAGGTTGGTGGAGTTCAGCTGTTACACATTCTGCATGGCAGTAGCCAGCAAAAAAGTGTGTGCACGGCAGCAGATTACTTACAGCGTATGTTGTCTTTTGCTTGATGAGGATGCTTCAGGAACACGAAAGGAAGGGAAGAAGAACTCAGGTTATGGAAAGGAGGCGATAAGGGCAGGGGGCCAGGGATATTAAGAACAAATATCTTGGAAACAAAGTGTCTTTAACTGTGCTGTTTTGGCATTAACTTGTTTGTCCTCCAGTACTGAGGGACCCTCCCCACAACCTAGTATCAGTTATTAGTACAGCAACAAGCAGATGACATTTTCGATAAAGTGTTTTCTTAGGACACATTACCAAAACCCAGCCTCCTGACAATTTGCAATGCTGTTAAGTCTCTGATGATCCAGTCTGGATAAGCATGACAATATCAGAACTCAAAAAATTTACCGAACTTTCAGCCAGTAATAACATGAATTTTTAAATAAATTCTTTTCCTCATATATTGTCTTAGATTCTAGCATAACAAAGGAAAATACGACCCTTTCTCAAAGAAATAAACTAGCCAGTGAGCATGGACTAAAAGTATTTCAGTTACTGTGAATTTTTGATTTCCATTTGATTGAGATTGTTTCCAGTATCAGCCAGACATGTTTGGAGCATAGTTCATCTCTCATCCACTTTGTAAAGAAGAAAGAAAATCTCTTAAAAGAGGCTGCTCAGATACTTTAAATAGTAAGAAAAGGTGGCTCTTACTACTATGATTTATCATAAGAAGTGGTCCAATAACACTAGATAACCCAGCGTGGCTACATTTCAATGGGAAACCCCTTTACAAGAGTGAGGGCAACCTGTCACTGCAGCATCCAGTGAACCTTACTGCACTGGTGAGCAACGACCTTCCCACATCTAGGCTGTGAGTATTTGCAGGGAATATTGCACCCACACAGAGAGTACTGAGGTTGTTTTTCCCTTTAACTACCAGGTATTCAATGTAAGTTTCATAAGCTGCCACTTAAAAAACCAAATCAAACCAAACCAAAACACAACACCCCCCCCCCAACAAATCACCACTGCTGTCTCCAATTAATAAAAGTGTTCTGCACATACAGTGGCAAATGGGAACTGCGGTTGAGAATAAGGTCTACATGAAAAAATGGATTATATTTCAGTAGAACAAGCTGGTCCTCATTTCCTTCCTTTCTTGACAATGACAACCGATGAACAGAAATTTTATTCCTGGAAAAACTGGTTTCCATCAATTCTTAGCACTGTAGAAGTGCTGATGGAAAGGAGAGCAGTTTATCCCACCAATACTTCACAGACTAATTCAGATCATACACAACTGCTTCTCATCCTCCTACCTATTTATTCTATAAAGGCAAGTAAATAATCGGTGATGACTACAAAACAGCTTGTATCCTCAACCAATCTTTGATAGTCACAAAAGCATCATCAGGCTTTTATATGCAGTAGAAGGGTTATGATCATGCCCAGTATGCATGGTAGGTAGGGGAACAGGCAAAATGTCCTGGGAGGACTGTCACCTGACACAGAGGACCAAGTGACAAGTCACCAAGGGGATTTCAGCTAAAGTATTGAGCTACCAATGGTACTAAATAAGATGCTGAAAGAAAGATGCTGAAAGATCTGAATACCAACATAATGAACACATAAAGGATCCTATGCAAGTGGATACATCTTCAAGTTAAGTTAGACAATAATCAGCATTCCAGGCTGCTGCTATAACTATGACAAAGTAAACAACTTGCAAAGGCAGCCCAGTTATCTCATTCAAAACAATAGTTAATCTTACAGTGTTGAGAGCATTTCCTGAAAGCTGGGGCGTATTATGTTTCCATGGCAATGCTGTGATGATACAGGAGAGATGCACTTCTGTAAGGAGATTCAGTGACTCCAAAAAAGACGACTTCCAGTTTTTCCAGGCTAGTGGGCTGTAGTAAGATGGTACTTTGACACACCTCTGAACAATGGAAATTGACTATGTTTAATAAATAACGGGTTTCATGATTT